>NC_134696.1:9891671-10191671 GCF_050947455.1 Rhinoderma darwinii | reverse complement strand
AAGCATTAGAATGAGAGGGGCGACCCCCTCTGACGTGCCCTTGTGCCCCCACGATGCTCTAGCGGGATGCCGATGGTTATCATGGCAGCCCGGGGGCCTAATGAAGGGTCTGCCATCTTTGTTCTCCGGCAGGGCTTCATAGGTGGCTGTAAAAATCATGATATACTGCAATACTTTAGTATTGCAGTGGATCGTGTGAGCAATCCAATGATTGCTGGTTCAAGTCCACTAGGGGGACTTCTAAACTGAATTTTAAAAAGTTAAATAAAGTTTTTTGCAAATATCCCAAAAAATAATATTTAAATTTCTCAAAAATTCCCCCTCTTCCCATTTTTTCTCTAAAGTAATGTTGAACAACATATAAGTTAGAACAACTCATATCGCCGCGTTTGCAAAAGTCCGAACTATGAGGGTATGTTCACACGAGGTCATTAGGTCATTACGTCCGTAATTGACGGACGTATTTCGGCCGCAAGTACCGGACCGAACACAGTGCAATCATGTTTTCAGTACGAGACAGTTGTCCGGCAGCGAGGCAGGGACTCCTAGCGTCATACATAACTATAATGCTAGGAGACCGGCTCCCTGCACTGTGTTCGGTCCGGTACTTGCGGCCAAAATACGTCCGTCAATTACGGACCTAATGACCTCGTATGAACATACCCTTACAATCTAATGTTATCTAACCCACTCGCTGAACAGCTTAAAAAAAACAAAAAAAAATGTTTAAAACACCCAATTTGCTGTTTTTTGGTCACGTTAGTTTCCCCAAAAAATAGAATAAAAACTAGTCAAAAAGACGCACCCCAAAATGGTAACAACAAAAGCTCGCCTCGCAAAAAATAAGCCCTCACATCGCTCAATCAATGGAAACATAAAAAAGTTATGGCTCTCAGATTTTTGCGACGCAAAACTAATTTTTTTTAACAAATAGTTTTCCAAAGTGGTAAAACATGAAAAAATATAAAGTCGATATCACCGTAATCGTATTAATCCGTAGAATAAAGTGAACATGTAGTTATTACTGCACAATAGACGCCGTAAAAACGAAATCCCCCAGAAATGGCGCATTTGCTTTTTTTTTTTTTTTTGCTAATTTCACCCCACAAATAGTAATAAACTAAAATAAAAAAAACTACATTGGTCGTGTCATTAAGGAGTCAAATCAAGAGAGGGAGTGGGGGAGGGAAAGACGCCAAGCTGCAGGGTCCAAAGAGGACGAAGGGCATTACTATCTTATAGGGAGCTCTATAGCCCCCCTACCATGTGATCACTGGCCAATCCCTGTAGATCATGATGATGTGATGCCACCCCCCATTTATTTATGCTAAGGGCTTATTCAGACGAACGGGATATACGTCCGTGCAACGCGCGTGATTTTCACGCACAGACCTACCCCACCGTGCAGACATGTGCGTGATTTTTACGCTGCGTGAGTCCGTTGCGAAAAAGTCACTACATGTCCGTTCTTTGGGCGTTTTTCACGCATCACGCACCCATTGAAGTCAATGCCACACGGAAGCACTTCCGTGCGGACTGCATTTTTCACACAAGACTTGTTAAGTCTATGTAAATGAGTTGAGAAAACTTGGCCAAACAAGCACCAACCAGGAAGTGGATTTTCACTTGTTGGGTGTCACGGCACAGGGTGTGGACCCACTGGGCCGTACCGCGTAGCGGGAAAGCAGCTGGCCAACAAGGTACAAAACAATGTCTATAGTTCTGAACGGGTAGCTGAGGCAAAGTAGACAGTGGCAAGAACACGACTTGGCTTTCACAGCAGGTAACGATAGTACGGGATGCAGGGTATAGGCAGCAGGAACGGGTAACACTGGGAACTAGAAAACACTGGGAGACCTTTAGCAAGACAGACTAGGGTATACAATGCCCAGCTAGCTTGCCCGACAGACCCTATGAATGCCCCCACACTATAATGCCCCCACAGTTTAATGCCACCACACAGTATAGTGGCCCCCCATAGCTGCCCCCACACAGTATAATGCTCCCCATAGCAGCCCCCACACAGTATAATGCCCCTTATAGCTGACCACCACAGAATAATGTCCCCATAGTTGAACCCCTACAGTATAATGCGCCCATTGTTGCCCCTCACACTATAATGCCCCCCAGAGCTGCGCCAACAGTATAATGCCCCTATAGCTGCCCCCACAGTATATTGCCACCCATAGCTGCCACATAAAGTATAATGCCCCCCTACAGCATAAAGCCCCCATAGCTGTCTCATTCAGTATAATGCCCCCTCAGCAGCTGCCATATAACGCCCCCCCCCCTCCAATACCCAGTATAATGCCCCAATAAGTATGTACCTAATAGAAAACTTATAACATAATTACTTACCTATCCCCGTTCCCACGATGGGTGGAGGATCCTTCTCCTCTGCACTGTGCTGTGAGTGACTCGGCGCAGACAGGCTTAGGGGCCTGGTTGCATTTGCGACCCCTATAGCTACGCCACTGCCCTCATCTATAAAGAGCGTCTCTCTGGTGGAACCAGCACATCCGTGTATTACATAGAGGGTCAGTATTTGGTTCCCTGGTGGTCTTGGGTAAGGAAAATGTAATGACGGGGGTAGGGAAACGGACAAGTTAGCCCTAATCTACCCGCCACTCTGTCCCTGCCTACTTGCAACGACCCGCCCTAGGCGACGGGGTACAACTGGGCGGCGGTCCCTATGCTCAGTAAGTGCAAGAGACAAACAGACAAGGGAACACAAAGCAAAGGGAAATGGGGCAGTTGCCCACGGCAACACCTTGAGCAAAAAGAGTGGTGAACGAGCCGAGTCAAACCAGGAGTGCACGAGGTACCAAACGCAGAGCAGGAGAGTAGTCAGCAAGCCAGGGTCAGTATGGAGCAGGATCAAATAGTCAGAAGCTGTAGCTGGGCCAGGAAACCACACGAGAAGAATCACAAGCAAAGGAGGAACAGGAAAGGCAGGTATAAATAGACAGAGGGCGGGAGCTAGCTCCGTCTGGCCAGGCTGCGATAGGCTCTCCCACTCCTAAGCCTGCCATCCTGAGTGGTGGAAGCTGGAGTCAGTCTCAGAGACATAGACTCAGGTGCAGACTGATTACCTATGGGCGTATACACAGAAGTTGTGCCTGGCAGATCCTTTACAGTACCCCCCCTTTTATGAGGGGCCACCGGACCCTTTCTAAGTGGACCTGGTTTTTTGGGGAAACGAAGGTGGAACCTCCTGACCAATACCCCAGCGTGAACATCCCGGGCGGGTACCCAAGTCCTCTCCTCAGGCCCGTATCCTCTCCAATGGACCAGGTACTGGAGGGAGCCTTGGACTATCTTGCTGTCCACAATCTTGGCCACCTCGAATTCCACCCCCTCAGGGGTGAGAATGGGAACAGGAGGTTTCCTCGAGGGAGCCAAGGACGGGGAGCAGCGTTTAAGGAGGGAGGCATGAAACACGTCATGTATTCGAAAAGATGAGGGCAACTCCAGTCGGAAGGAGACAGGATTGAGGACTTCAATGACCTTATACGGCCCAATAAACCGGGGAGCAAACTTCTTGGACGGGACCTTAAGGCGAAGGTTCCTAGACGATAACCACACCAGATCCCCGACCATAAACAAGGGGTTCGCAGAACGTCTTCTATCAGCCTGAGTTTTTTGTACGCTCTGGGACGCCTCTAGGTTCTTCTGAACCTGGGCCCAGACTGTGCACAGTTCCCGATGAACGACCTCTACCTCGGGATTGTTGGAACTACCAGGTGAGACGGAGGAGAACCGTGGATTAAACCCAAAATTACAGAAAAAGGGGGAGACCCCTGACGAGTTACTGACCCGGTTATTAAGGGAAAATTCGGCGAGGGGAATGAATGAGACCCAATCATATTGACAGTCAGAGATAAAACACCTTAAATATTGTTCTAGAGATTGATTAGTCCTCTCAGTTTTACCATTAGTTTCAGGATGGAAGGCAGAGGAGAAGGACAGATCAATCTCCAACTTTTTACAGAAGGCTCTCCAAAACAATGAAACAAATTGTACCCCTCTGACCGAAACAATATTGACAGGGACCCCATGGAGACGCAGGATGTGTTTGACAAACAAGGTAGCTAACGTCTTGGCATTAGGTAGTTTCTTGAGGGGCACAAATTGGCACATCTTACTGAAGCGGTCTACTACCACCCACACCACCGACTTGCCTTGAGATGGAGGCAAATCGGTGATAAAATCCATGGAGATATGGGTCCAAGGTCTCTGGGGAATGGGCAAAGAACGTAGTAAGCCCGCTGGTCGAGACCTGGGAGTCTTGGACCTAGCACAAACCTCACAAGCGGCGAAGTAGGCCTTAACGTCTTTAGGCCACCAATAGTTTCTGGCAATGAGGTGTTTGGTACCCAGGACGCCTGGATGACCAGATAGTGCGGAGTCATGATTTTCCCTAAGTACCCTTAGCCGGTATTGCAGGGGAACAAACAGCTTGTCCTCAGGAAGGTTCCCGGGAGCTGAACCTTGATCAGCCGGAATTTCAGAGACTAAATCAGAATCAATAGAAGAAATGATTATACCAGGAGGCAAAATTCAAGCAGGATCTTCCTCCGAAGGAGGGCTGGCCACGAAGCTACGCGACAGTGCATCGGCCTTAATATTTTTAGACCCAGCCCTATAGGTAACCAAAAAGTTGAATCTGGTAAAAAATAGTGCCCATCGAGCTTGTCTCGGGTTTAGCCTCCGGGCAGATTCTAGGAAAACCAGATTCTTGTGGTCGGTAAGGACGTTACCTGGTGCCTAGCCCCCTCCAGGAAGTGGCGCCACTCTTCAAATGCCCATTTAATGGCTAAGAGTTTGCGGTTGCCAATATCATAGTTACTCTCAGTGTGCGAAAACTTCCTGGAGAAGTAGGCACAGGGACGGAGATGGGTGAGGGACCTGGTACAAGACAGCCCCCACTCCCACCTCGGATGCGTCAACTTCCACGATAAATGGCTCCATTTGGTTGGGCTGAACCAGCACCGTGGCCGAAATAAAGCACTTCTTAAGGACCTCAAAAGCCTGGACAGCCTCAGGGGGCCAGTGGAGGAGATCAGCACCTTTGCGAGTGAGGTCCGTAAGAGGCTTAGCGATGACCGAGAAGTTAGCAATAAATCTCCTGTAATAATTAGCGAACCCCAAGAAACACTGTAACGCCTTCAGGGAGGCAGGTTGGACCCATTCCGCCACAGCTTGGACCTTGGCGGGGTCCATGCAGAATTCATGAGGAGTGAGGATTTGACCCAAAAATGGTATCTCCTGTACCCCAAACAAACATATTTTGGTTTTCGCAAACAGTTTGTTTTCCCGAAGGACCTGGAGCACCTTCCTGACATGCTCAATGTGGGAGGACCAGTCCTTGGAAAACACCAGTATGTCATCAAGGTACACTACAAGAAATACCCCCAGGTAATCTCTTAAAATCTAACTTATGAAATTCTGGAAGACCGCAGGAGCATTACAAAACCCAAAGGGCATGACGAGGTATTCGAAATGACCTTCGGGCATGTTAAACGCAGTCTTCCACTCATCCCCCTCTTTGATGCGGATAAGGTTATACGCCCACCGTAGATCAAACTTAGAGAACCATTGGGCCCCCTGAACCTGATTAAAGAGACCAGGAATCAAAGGAAGGGGATACTGGTTCCTTACAGTGACCTTATTCAAGTTACGGTAGTCAATGCATGGCCTAAGACCACCATCCTTCTTCCCTACGTAGAAGAAGCCAGCACCTACCGGAGAAGTAGAGGGGCGAATGTAACCCTTGGCCAGGCATCCCTGGATATACTCTCTCATGGCTTCACGTTCGGGACAAGAAAGATTAAATATCCTACCCTTAGGGAGCTTAGCTCCTGGTACCAATTCGATAGCGCAATCGTATTCTCTATGAGGAGGTAACACTTCGCAGGCCTCCTTAGAGAAAACATTAGCAAAGTCCTGAACAAACTCAGGTAGCGTGTTCACCTCCTCAGGGGGAGAAATAGAATTAACAGAAAAACATGACGTCAAGCATTCATTACCCCATTTGGTAAGCTCCCCAGTATTCCAGTCAAACGTGGGATTATGCAACTGCAACCAGGGAAGGCCTAAAACCAAATCGGACGATAATCCCTGCATCAACAGTACAGAGCACTGCTCCAAATGCATGGAGCCAACAAGGAGTTCAAAAACAGGGGTATGCTGTGTAAAATAACCATTAGCAAGAGGAGTGGAGTCGATACCCACTACCGGGACAGGTTTAGGCAAATCAATTAAAGGCATAGCTAGAGATCTGGCAAATTCCACAGACATGATATTAGTAGAAGACCCTGAATCCACGAAGGCACTGCCGGTAGCAGACCTACCACCAAAAGAGACCTGAAAGGGAAGCAAGATTTTATTACGTTTCATATTTACGGGAAATACCTGTGCGCCCAAGTGACCTCCCCGATGATAACTTAGGCGCGGAAGTTTTCCGGCTGCTTATTCTTACGCCTAGGACAGTTGTTCACTTGATGCTTGTCATCTCCACAGTAGAAGCAGTGACCATTCTTCCTGCGGAACTCTCTATGTTGTCGGGGGGACACGGAGGCCCCGAGTTGCATAGGTACCTCCGAGTCTGCCGTGGAAGAGCGAAGCAACGGGACCTCGGGAGGCATCATGGGGGAGTCAGAGGGGAAAACACAAAAACGTTCAAGTTGTCGTTCCCTGAGACGTCGGTCAAGTCGTACCGCTAAAGCCATAACCTGGTCAAGGAAGTCAGAAGAGGGATAGCTAACTAGCAGGTCTTTCAGGGCGTTCGACAGACCCAACCTAAACTGGCACCTTAAGGCAGGGTCATTCCACCGAGAAGCTACGCACCACTTCCTAAAGTCAGAACAATACTCCTCAACAGGTCTCTTACCCTGACGTAAGTTCACCAGCTGACTCTCAGCAAAGGCAGTCCTGTCAGTCTCGTCATAAATGAGTCCGAGAGCAGAAAAGAAACGATCAACGGAGGAAAGTTCAGGGGCGTCAGGAGCCAAGGAGAAGGCCCACTCTTCGGGCCCTTCCTGGAGCCGGGACATAATAATACGCACCCGCTGGCTCTCAGAACCTGAGGAGTGAGGCTTTAAGCGAAAGTAGAGCCTACAACTCTCCCGAAAGGAGAGAAAAGTCCTCCGGTCCCCTGAGAACCGGTCAGGCAACTTGAGGTGGGGTTCAAGAGGTGAGGTGAGGGGCACTACCATGGTAGCGTCAGGCTGGTTGACCCTCTGAGCCAGGGCCTGGACCTGTAGGGAGAGACCCTGCATTTGCTGGGCCAGGGTCTCAAGGGGGTCCATAGTAGTGTCAGGGACCAGGGTAGACTAGGTATATGGGCTTGTGATTATGTAATGACGGGGGTAGGGAAACGGAGAAGTGAGCCCTAATCTACCCGCCACTCTGTCCCTGCCTACTTGCAACGACCCGCCGTAGGCGACGGGGTACAACTGGGCGGCGGTCCCTACGCTCAGTAAGTGCAAGAGACAAACAGACAAGGGAACACAAAGCAAAGGGAAATGGGGCAGTTGCCCACGGCAGCACCGTGAGCAACAAGATTGGTGAACGAGCCGAGTCAAAGCAGGAGTGCACGAGGTACCAAACGCAGAGCAGGAGAGTAGTCAGAAAGCCAGGGTCAGTATGGAGCAGGATCAAATAGTCAGAAGCTGTAGCTGGGCCAGGAAACCACACGAGAAGAATCACAAGCAAAGGAGGAACAGGAAAGGCAGGTATAAATAGACAGAGGGCGGGAGATAGCTCCGTCTGGCCAGGCTGCGATAGGCTCTCCCACTCCTAAGCCTGCCATCCTGAGTGGTGGAAGCTGGAGTCAGTCTCAGAGACATAGACTCGGGTGCAGACTGATTACCTATGGGCGTATACACAGAAGTTGTGCCTGGCAGATCCTTTACAGAAAAGGTAAATTGCTGTCTCCTTGGTGGTCTAATAGTTTACCATCCTCCACAGGCTCTAGTGGTGTGTCTGGCCGCTGACGGGAAGCTGAATGCAATATTCACATCGTGATCGAATTCCCTCCCCACCCACCATCGATCATACAGATCATGGAATAACATTCGCAACCCCTCAAAAACCTTAAATAAAAGTCAAGCGTACAATATAGTTGGAAGTAAAAGGCTGTGGTGTTTATTATGGGTAACATAAAAATATTAATAAATCTTTATAATCAACTTGAATGAATTAATAAATAAATAATTAAATAAATAATGTCCAATAATGAAACGTCCAATAAACAAGCACTTGTCCACACAGCATTAGCTGCTAGACAACCCACTAACAAACTCCGTGACGGGGATTCTGTCCTTGAACAAGGGAGGGTGGGCGGGAATTCTGTCCTTGAACAAGGGAGGGTGGGCGGGAATTCTGTCCTTGAACAACGGAGGGTGGGCGGGAATTCTGTCCTTGAACAAGGGAGGGTGAGCGGGAATTCTGTCCTTGAACAAGGGAGGGTGGGCGGGAATTCTGTCCTTGAACAAGGCGGGGCGGGGCTGCTTCAAACAGCTTCTTCAGACAATCTGCTGATCGGACCAGACATCCTTTTATCCTCCAGGATTTCCCGCCGCTCAGCTCCTCAAACCAATCCCTGGACTGTTGCCAACATCTGCCTGGTCACAAGGTCAAACCTGAGGAAACTTCTAGAACAAGGTAAATACCGTAAAGCCACACCCCAAAGAAGGGTTGTGAGAAGACACCAAAAGACAAAATAGGGGGAAAAGCAGAATATAGGAAAAACAAGGGAACAGAATAAGGGAAAAGAAAGAAGAAAAAAGGGTAAAAGGGGATGCGAAGTGATCCCATGTGTCCCCCACGCTATTCGCTCTAAAGGGGGGGCCTCTCATTAGGTTTAATAAGGGGCCGCCAGGCTCCCCTGAGTCCGGACTATCACGTGTACACATTTTGTAGCAAGATTTTTTTATTGATAAAATGTACGTCTTATAGTGTAAAAAATATATTTATATTTTTCATAAATCTGAATTTTGCTACAAAAACATTGAGACGTTCTTATTCCTCCAGGTTCATGAGGACAGATCTATGGAAGACTCAGGATTATTATTATTATTGACAGTAATGAAGACAAAACCAGGTTTCAGGTGGTAGAAAATGACTTTACTAAACCGTTTTATAAGCCAACAAACAAGGACCATGAGAATAGTAAACAGTCCGCTGCTTCTCTCTCCTTGTGGTAAGATGATATTTGGGAGAAAGGTTGGAGGTGGTGGATGTCTCGGCACTTGGTTGTATAACCGGAGCTTCTGCAGTTTGAGATGTTCCTGCTCGGCTGTGACGTGCCATTCCACCTCGCTGTAGAGTCCGCTGGTTATAAACGGATCTTGTAGATCTTTCTCCCTGATGTAAGTTGTTTTTTGGAGAAAGCTTGGAGCTGGTAGATTTCGTGGCATTTCTAGAGCCTTTGCAGTTTGAGATGTTCCTGCTCGGCTGTGACTTGCTATTCCACCTCGCTGTAGAGTCCGCTGGTTATAAACGGTTCTTGTAGCTCTTTCCCCCTGATGTAAGATGATATTTGGGAGAAAGGTTGGAGCTGGTGGAGTGGTCGCCATCTCTGGAGTTAAGCAGTTTAGGATGTTCCCAGAGAAGTTCCTGCTCGGCTGTGACGTGCCATTCCACCTCATCTGTAGTGTCCATTGTTTATAAATGGTTCTTCTCGCTCTTGGAGATGGTGAAGCTTTTCCAGGTAATTGTTATAGATAAACTCTAAGAAAAGAAACAAATATCCACATTATAAACCCCATGATTGTAGAGATGAATAATAATGTTATTACGAGGTCTGGTATACGAGGAGATAATGAGGTGACGTCTACTGACCTGCATATTCCGATAGTAGCTCAATACATTCACCAGAATGAGGACCAACATCGACCACTCTATGATCTTTGATGTCATTTCACTGATCTGTTAAAAAAATATCAAAATTAATATAGAAAAAATTGCGCAAAACAAGAACTTTCCGCCCCAGCCGAGGTTTAATGTTTATTACATGGAGTCATGTGACTGACGGCGATGCCAAAATGGACCTGACCCATTGTCATATGACACCATATCCATTACATTGCGGACGTCACGATCACCATGGTGCTGAGAACGAGCACAAAGATTATAGGTCCAATTGTTTTCCTATAGAACGGCTTCTAGGGGTACAAATAAAATCTATACAATAATCCAGAATAATCTCATTAATACCGGATTAAAGGAATTTTACATCGACTGGTTTGTACCAGCAGCTCAGCATGTCAATAACTTGATATTATGTATGAGATATACTGTACATACCTTTACACACTGATCTCCAGCGCACAGGTGGGTGTATACGGATACCTTATTTCCAATGACTGGTAATTTATTATATAGGAAAATAAAGTTTCTTATGTTTAGTAAGTGTCTTATAGGATTTACTACACTTTTATGTAAGATAAATGTTAATATAATACATATATAGCAATGACAGTACCGCTGCTTTCTATTCAGCATCTTCCTGCAAGAAGCTGAACAATGTTACCAGATGACGCTGTGTTACACCAGCATGTCGCCATCTGACGGCAGAGATCAGAAAATGAAGGGAAATGATCACCTCAGGATATGAAGTTTTCTACATGTGAACCTAAAGACAAGGACGGTTGGATTCCATTCAAATATTATTTAAGAAAGGATACATGAAACCACTAAGGTCACGGCCATTATGCAGGACGCCAGTCTGAAATGGCTGATGAAGTTTCGGCTTTCGGACAATTTGTATAGGAGTATGGACTGCCAAAGGTTGTAAAGGCTGCCAAACCCGAATGCAATGCAAGCATTAATCCGGTGAGTTATTGGATAATAGTAGGTCTAGAAAACAAGCAGACAGAGGTTAGAGCAAATCTTATGGAACTAATCACTAATTTACCCCCAGAACTTCCCAATAAATCCTAATTAACGTGTTCTGATATAATAACCCCGGAGACATAATGGATATAGAGGGGGGTCTCCTGCTTCCCTATTAGACAGAGCAGAAAGCCACTAACAAAAAATGGCTTCTGCTCTTGGGGGATTGAGGACACACATCTATTACATGGCCGTCCATTCATTCTAATAAGCCATGTAGTACCACTTTAGTGTGTGGCCACTCGGTGATAACCGCTGATCATGATCACCAGGGGTTCAGCTGCCGGACCTACAGTAATTAGCTAATTGCCAGCGGGTCCCTATTTAGTGAAGATGGGACAACCCTATCAACGTAAAACATTTATTAACTTACCGAGAATGTAGCCATCATGGCTGTCCCGACGCATGATGACCATCCAATTGCCAGGAGGATCTTTTGAACCAAGGCCTGACGATCCCCAAAGGCTTCAGCATGGAGCATGATGTACTTATAGTGTAGAAACGTCAGGCCCAGAGCTGAAAAAGAGCAAATGAGCCGAATTAATCCTGTACCACGTGTAAAACCACCTAATAACATCTATGAAACGCGGACCAAATGCTAAACCCAACAAGAAACCTTCAATAACAGACGGGAACATTTATCTACATCGTCTAATCCGGACAATTATTATCAGTTGAAATTAACAAAACTTTATTTTTATTTTTTAGAAAATTCTGATTACTACTGCAGACTGAGATGGGGCCAGGGTGCGACTGATGCCAAGTCTGAGTCATGTCTGACAGTCTGGTTGCTAGGGATACACTACCTAACAACCACAGTCTTGTCCAGCAATGAGTCCCCTAGCAACCAGCCTGCATCTCTCACTGACGTAGTAATCACATTTTTGTAAAAAATAAATGTAGGTTTGACCCCAGAGTAATATAATCAGATATAAGACTTTTTATAATAACCCGCCATCCCCCAGAAGTAAGAGCATATTATAATCACTTCCGTGATATTTACTTACAGGCAATGGCCATTCCTATGAATCCTATTCTAAACAGGATATTTTCGGGAAAGAAATTTCCCGTTTCACTGTAAAAGAAAAAGAAAAACGCTCAATGTTAAATAATATAGAAAAATTGTCAGAATTGTTTCATCTTAATAATCAGCAGTCAGATAATAATCTATAGGACTGAGGAGATGCGTTTCTCTGTCCTCTTGCGGCCCCTCTGGGTAATGGAAGCCATTTTGTTAATTAGATATTTCCTCCTTATTTAAGTAATTACCTTATACATTCCCAAACTATAAAAGTCGTGTAATTCTCCATCTTACCTGATGTACATCAGTGGGGGGGCATGGCTGTTGATAACAGTCAGGGTGTAGCTACCAGAGAGCCAGGCCACACACCAAAAGGCCAAGAAGATGGTGAAGAATCCCAGTCCATTGATTTCCATAATAATGAAAAGTCGCCAATCAATTAGAAAATCGCGCTCTGTGTCAATTCACAGAAAGTAAGACCGTGCAGCTGTCAGGGGAATATTTATAACCTCTCATCATCTCTCTGTGACATCATAGCTCCGTGATGTCATCATGATGTCACAGTAAGGTCAGTTCTGCTGCTGTCAAGGGGAATTCCCAACTTCTCAGCTCTCTGTGACATCATAGCTCCGTGATGTCATCATGATGTCACAGTAAGGTCAGTTCTGCTCTGGAGCTGCCATGGTTTAGTATCTGCTATGAACTTATATCTGCTATGGGCTTCGCAGACCCCAGAACACAAGTCATTGATGTAGTGACATTTTAGCGTCTTTTTTCACAGAGGTCAATGTAAGGTCATCTGTTATACTGTGCTAATAAAAAGTATTTACCCCCCTCCATTGATTTTTACATGTTGTTTTGGGTGATGGCATTGTATCACAGGGGATTACATTTGGTAAAACAAGACTGACAGGACCAATGATGACATCACCCCCACATAACACAACCTCTAACATTTATATGAAATAACTGAGACCCAGACCAAGATGTGGGGTAAAGTGGGGGTCGGCCACAGCTTTTATTATTAACAATAAATTTGAGGACGTTGTCCGCTGGTTGGATAAACACATTGCAAGATAAACAGGTCACCCTGGGTGCCAGAACATTGCAGGCGCGATGGGCATGCTCCAGTTGTTTCCGGGTGATTTCACGAACGGTAGAGACAAGATCCTCCTAGAACCGCCGCTGTGACATCTGGAACAGAACAAAATGATCAAAACAGGATGAACATAAAAACTCTGAAACAATTATCAACAAAATGACATTTAAGGCTATGTTCACACGCAAACTCAAAAACGTCTGAAAATACGGAGCGGTTTTCAGGCGAAAATAACTCCTGATTTTCAGACTTTTTTTAACAACTCGCGTTTTTCGCGGCGTTCTTTACGGACGTTTTTGGAGCTGTTTTTCAATGGAGTCAATGAAAAACACCTTCACAAACGCCCCAAGAAATGACCTGCACTTCTTTTGACGAGCCGTCATTTTACGCGCCGTATTTTGACAGCGACGCGTAAAATAAAGGCTTGTGGGAACAGAACATCGTAATTCTCATTGAAAGCAATGGCCAGATGTTTGTAGGCGTATTATGGGTGTTTTTTAATGCGTAATTCGAGGCTTAAAACTCCCGAATTACGTCTGAAACCACTGCGTGTGAACATACCCTAACTCCTTAACAAGATGCCACATACATGTACGTGGCAGTCGTTAAGGGGAAGTATGGAGCGGGGTCACGGGCTGAGCTCGCTCCATACTTAGCGGGTATTCGCTGTGTAATATAGCCAACACCTCACTGCAACGGACAGAATCAAAAATCACTTTGAGTCTTCCCGTTTAACCCCTTAGATACCACAGTCAATCACGACCGCAGCATCTAAAGCATTAGAATGAGAGGGGCGACCCCCATTGACGTGCCCTTGTGCCCCCACGATGCTATAGCGGGATGCCGATGGTTATCATGGCAGCCCGGGGGCCTAATGAAGGGTCTGCCATCTTTGTTCTCCGGCAGGGCTTCATAGGTGGCTGTAAAAATCATGATATACTGCAATACGTTAGTATTGCAGTGGATCGTGTGAGCAATCCAATAATCGCTGGTTCAAGTCCACTCGGGGGACTTCTAAACTGAATTTTAAAAAGTAAAATAAGACCACAGTTCGCTTCGTCCCAGACAAGTAATCTTTAAGCTGTTGGATTACAATGACAAGGTGGCACTCATGAAAGCTTTCCGCAGCAGATCGCGTCCTTTGGAAATAATGGGCATGAAAGTGCTACTTTTTGAGGATTTCTCTGCGGAGGTTGCAAAACGAAGGCAGGCTTTCAGCAAGATCTGCACCGCGCTGTTCCAAGCTAAAATACGCTTTAACCTGCAGTACCCAGCCATCTTACGGGTGTTTCAAGAGAACGGGCGGAACAAGGTTTTCACCACGCCACAGGAAGCGGTGGACGCACTTACAGAGCTTTGCAGGCACAGACCCCAGCAAGAAGAGGAGCGTCACAGTCCAGCATACAGTCCAAATCGCAAGTCAAGAGAAGCCAAACGGAACCGACAAAATATGGAGCGAACCTGGGCAGAAGCTTTAATGCCCACACCAGGAAGATCCCGGGGGGGTCGAGCCGGAAATTGAGGGGACTCTCCGAAGCCGCAGAGTCGAATGCGGGACCGCACCCGATCTACGTCTCCTGATTGACGGACGAAGTTCTTTTCAGCACCATTTTATTTAAGCTGATGTGATGATGATTTTGTGGACGCTGTAGACCAATTGCAGATTCCGACCGGCTACAGATAAGTTTGCAGATAATTTGAACGTTTTGAGGGCGATATTTGGCGGTCTTATACGACACTTTGTACCGGTCAACAGCTGACCTAATGTTATAATGTTACAATGTTGAAATTTATGCATTTTTGATATTTCCCTGCATTCTCGCTACAGGAGATTAGTGAGTGAGTTAGATCAGGTTCTGAGATTTTTCCTTGTGGGCGGGATCGACCGGGAATGAGACAATGCCTCCCCCACGCAAGGGATTAGTTATATCTGCCACAGATGGCATACTGGGGGAAGTTGCGGTAGGAGATCTGGGAAAAGGAGGCATGGAAACCTAGAGGCGAAACAAGATTTATGTGGATATGTGAGGATATAATCCAAACGGACTCTAGGGTGTTAAACCGACGATATGAGAATGTATAAATGTGTGCACAGGTGACAAAGGGGTAAGAGGTGGTAAGGGCAGGTGCTGCTTCCTCATTGAAGGAGACATATATGCAGGTCTGGGGGGGAGGGGGAGGGAGGGGCGTGATTTGACACAACAGAAAAAAGTGAAGTCACTTACACCAGTGGGTATTAAGGGGCTGATAACCCTTGCCGTAGGTGATTTTATGGTTTTGTTAGATAAGGGCCGGATGGCCTTGACATGGAGTTTGGTTCTGGTTTATAAGCCGGGTTTTGGTTATGTTATTAATGTTTATACATGGCTCTTGGAAAAAGGCGGATCTGACTCCCCGAACCTATCACGACTTTTAGGCACTTTAGCTCATTTTATGCACGGCCCAATAACATGAAAATAGTCTCTTGGAACGTTAAAGGGCTGAGATCCCCACAGAAACGGACCAAACTTTTGCGACACATGAAACGATTGCACCCAGATGTGGCCCTATTACAGGAAACTCACCTTACCGAGCCAGAGTTTAAGTATTTGCAAAAATTCTGGGTGGGTCAGGTTTTTGGCTCGTCGGCAAGGGAGGGTAAGGCGGGAGTTATAATTTTGGTACATAAAAATTTAGCGTTTACGCTGGTGTCCCAGGAACGGGATGACGAGGGCCGTTGGATCCATCTAGTGATGGAACATGCAGGGGAAACTATCAGTATTCATAATGTGTATGGCCCAAATACGGTTAACACAGGTTTTTTTGGTCATTTGGAAACCCAACTCCAGCAGGATCGCACTAGGTTTTTGATTCTGGGGGGAGACCTTAACACTGTGAGGTCTTCAAAGGCAGATAGGAGCGCAGGGACTAGTTCGCAGAGAAATAGAGATAAGATCTTGCCCGACTTTTTAAGACACACGGCCCTAATAGATGCGTGGAGGAGTCTACACCCAGATGCGCGGGAATATACACATTTCTCCCATGTTCATCAGTCATGGTCGCGTATTGATTACTTGCTAGTTAATGACGCATTATCGCGACGATTACGTGAAGCGGCGATTGAAGATCTAGTTATTTCGGACCATGCCCAGGTTACCATTACCTTGGCCGACACAGTAGCTAGAGGAACGGATTTTATCTGGAGGTTTCCCGCCTTTCTGGCAAAGGATGAGGGCTTTATACAGAACCTTAAGGGGTGGTGGATGGAATTTGATGGGGATAATGTATCGCATCGTTCAGAACCATCATTGTATTGGCGTACAGCTAAAGTGGTAATAAGGGGGAAAGTTATGCAATTTATGTCTAATCTTAAACGCAAGACGACCGAAGGATACAAGGCAGCGAGCGACAGATTACGGCGTGCATACACAGCATTTCTACACTCTCCATCACCGCCATTGGGGGAGAAATGGAGGGAAGCCAAGCGACAGTTTGATCAGTGGTTAGACAAAAGAGAGAGTATTTACCGGTCCCAATTTGATGCCGATCTAATGCGTTTCGGCAATAAAGCGGGCAAATTATTAGCGCGATTAGCGAAGGGGAGGTATGCACCGTCACACATTTCCACACTTAACGAATCTAATGGAACTTCTACCTCAGACCCCAAAAAAATCAACACCATATTAAGTAAATACTACCAAGCCCTTTACTCAGAAACTCCCATAGATCTCCAAAAAGGGAGGGAATTTTTGGAGAAGGTGAAGCTGCCAGGGCTCACTCAGGAGCAGAACGGTCACTTGAGCGCAGAGATTACATTAGAGGAAGTTCGGAGCGCCATTAAGACCTTATCTAACGGAAAGGCCCCGGGTCCGGATGGATTCACAGGAGAGTTTTTTAAATCTCTGAGAGAAGAAATCAGCCCTACCTTGGTGGCATACTATAATATTTTACTAAGGACGGGTGCTTTACCAGCAGAGGCCAAAGTAGCGCATATAAAGGTGTTACCCAAGAAGGGGAAGAATCCTCTTGACCCGGGGTCGTACCGTCCCATTTCACTGATAGACCAAGATCAGAAATTGCTCACAAAAATTTTGACCAATCGGCTGGCTATTTATCTACCCACACTGGTGGGAAAATCACAAGTAGGATTTGTAAAGGGCAGGGCAGCATTGACGAATCTACGCAAAGTGTTGACGGTGCTAGAAATAGTCGGGCACGATCCCCAGCCAGGTACCAGCCGGCACTATTAGCGTTAGACGCAGAGAAAGCCTTTGATAACATACAATGGGAATGGCTGGGGATGGTGCTGGACAAAATGAACGTTCAGGGAGACTTCCGGGTCTTCCTGAAGGGTGTCCACAATAACCCGCAGGCACGGGTTCACTCCTCAGGGTTCCTGTCGGATCCCTTCCAATTACATAAAGGAACACGACAGGGTTGTCCCCTGTCGCCCCTGTTATTCAATCTCGCATTGGGACCTATGGCTAGATTTCTGGAGAAATCGGATATGTTCAGAGGCATTCAAGTAGGGTCTCGGGCAGTGAAGTTAGCCCTGTTCGCTGATGACGTTATACTTTTTATGTCAAATCCTCAAGAGCATTTAAGGACAGTTTTTCAATTTTTGCAGGAATTTGGGCAATGCTCGGGATATAAAGTCAACCTAGCTAAAAGCGAACTGCTGGAGTTGGGCAGGCCATTGCCTAAGACCTTTTGGCAATCCTTGGGGTGTGGGATATCCCCGGTTGAACATTGCATTACTTATCTGGGTATCAGAATAGGGAGGGTGCCGGACACCCTGTATGGCCTAAATTATCCCCCGTTAATTAAAAAAATACAAGCGGAACTCACTAGATGGGGCCAATTGCCGTTGTCTCTCCTGGGAAGGTGCCACCTGATTAAGATGGTTAGTTTCCCCAGATTGCTATACCCCTTTCAAACAATCCCTCTCTTATTGAAGCATGTGGATGTCTCTAAACTTTTGGCCTCATTCACTAAATTTATATGGGCAGGAAAAAGGCCTCGCATAGCACTTACCAAGCTTATGATGGGCAAACAAGAAGGGGGTGTGAACTTTCTGAATGTCAGGGGTTATAACGTGGCCTGTCTCTTTCGTCATGTAGTAGATTGGCTTCACGAAACTAGTAATTATTCCAACTTAGATCTGGAGGGGGAGTATGCCTCACCCTGGAACCTGAAAGCTTTGTTACATTGTAGAGTTGCTTCTCTTCCGTGCCGTCTCAAAACCTCCATTGTATTGAGAGATACAGTCCTAGCTTGGAAAGTGGTACGTAAGCAGTTTGGGTTACCTCACCTGGTATCGAAATATATGGCGTTGAGCGGACACCCGGAATTTTTACCGGGAGTAGGCAAGGGGGACGGATTTGCCTCATGGGGGAGGGTAGGAATTCACAACGCAGGGGATCTTATGCACATAGAGGAAAGGAGGTGGTTAACTGGGGAGGAAATCACCACTAAACTCAGACCCATAGCAGGTAGGGTCAATTTTTTACAAATACTTCAGGTACGAGCATTTTCACACCTCCAGGCTCAGGGATTTGAGTATGGAAGCTACCTCGCAGACTTTAGATGAGGTCATAGGTCCAACAACTGGGCGAGCGACCATTTCAGGGTTGTATAGAGCACTGAGAGATGGTTTTGTTCGTCCGTAATCAAGGATTAGTTTCAAAAACTGGGAACGGTGGACCCAAGATCCAGGTATAGGAGAGATCATACTGGGGGGTTGGGAGATGGTACGGAAGAGTGTTATAAATGAGAGCTGGAGGGAAACCTATTTTAAGTTGATGCATGCAGCTATATATGGCTTTAATATTTTGCCTTCACAATCCTTCCTGTCCCAAGTGCAATACACCACTGACGAATTTGTGGCATGGAGTGTTGGGGGGCGTACATACGATACGATTTTGGGGGATGGTACAAAAATATATTGAGGATCATTGGAAAGCGAACCTCCCAATGACGCCTCAAGCGCTACTATTCCATCAGGCGCGGCCGCCGGAGGAAGAGGGTGCTCGAGGAGTGAGATCACGTCCAGTGCTGGTGCACACGATTTTACTGGTAGCCTTGAGATGCCTGCTGAGTAAATGGTTGGAGGCAGACACGCCGGGGTTAGAACTGATTGTGTCACGGCTAAAACAGTTATTAGTTCTTGAGAGGGTGGAGGTGGAAAGGCGGAAGGAAACGGGAACCAAGAAGCTATTTGATAAGTGGCAAATATTCAAAGAATCGCAGTGTACAGCAGCCGAAATAGCGGAAATTGTTAAGCCTTTCCAGCACACAAAGTGGTATTATACGCAGCTCTTGGCAGGCACTTTAGGGGGGTTGCAACTTTGAACTAGTTGGGGGATAAATGATAAGTAGAAACTCATTGATGACCTAAGTCGTGTCGGGGTTGGGGGAAGTCATGTTTTCGGTCCATATGAAGATCGACACTTATGCCATGTTTATATGTTTATATGTTATGTTATGTTGAATTTAATTCAAAGTTAATCCCATGACAGCTGCGCACTCATGATGTAACTTTTACGTGGAATGTTTGTAAGAAAATGTGAAAACTGACAATAAAAAGGATATTTAAAAAATAAGTAAAATAAAGTTTTTTACAAATATCCCCAAAAATAATATTTACATTTCTAAAAAATTCCCTCTTCCCATTTTTTCTGTAGAGTAATGTTAAACAACATATAAGTTAGCATAACTGATATCGCCGCGTTTGCAAAAGTCCGAACTATTACAATCTGATGTTATCTAACCCACTCGCTGAACACGTTAGTTTCCCCAAAAAGTAGAATAAAAACTAGTCAAAAAGTCGCACCCCAAAATTGTAACAACAAAAGCTCGCCTCGCAAAAAATAAGCCCTCACATCGCTCAATCAACGGAAACATAAAAAAGTTATGGCTCTCAGATTTTGGTGACACAAAACAAATTTTTTTAACAAATAGTTTTACAAAGTGGTAAAACATGAAAAAATATAAAGTCGATATCACCGTAATCGTATTAATCCGTAGAATAAAGTGAACATGTAGTTATTACCGCACGATAGACGCCGTAAAAACGAAATCCCCCAGAAAATGGGGCATTTGTTTTTTTTTGCTAATTTCACCTCAAAAATAGTAATAAATGAAAATAAAAAAACGAAATTGGTCGTGTCATTAAGGAGTCAAATCAAGAGAGGGAGTGGGGGAGGGAAAGACGCCAAGCTGCAGGGCCCAAAGAGGACGAAGGGCATTACTATCTTATAGGGAGCTCTATAGCCCCCCTACCATGTGATCACTGGCCAATCCCTGTAGATCAGGATGATTTGATGCCACCCCCCATTTATTTATTCTTAAAGTGACCCCGCCAGTCAAAGCTCCCAACCGTATGCCCCTGGGGAGCTGAAAAGCTCTATACAGTGATCTGCATGTAATATAATTATTAACCCCTTGATGTTGCAACCAATTTTGTCGGTTAAGCTGCAAATAATTTTTTCCGCTTTTGTCTCCCTTCATTGTGACCATTTTGCAGTACATTTAAATTAGCATTTAAAGGAGCACTCCACTTTATTGTTTTATTGCACCCTCCATTTGTACATTGGTGTTTCACTGGAGTGCTGTGTGTAGAAATACTTACCGATCCCCGAATCCTGTCGTTTTCCGGGTCCATTCTGACCTGGTCTAGAATCACTGCTGTTCAGAATTCCTGGAAGTCAATGCATTCCTATGGAGCCTCGTTGTGGCCTCGTTGTGGCCTCGTTCTGGCCTCGTTCTGGCCCCGTTCTGGCCTCGTTGTGGCCTCGTTCTGGCCTCGTTCTGGCCTCGTTCTGGCTTCCATAGGAATGCATTGAGAGCCTGAGTTCCGGTTTATTCAAAAGCACAGTGACTTCAGACAAGTCTGGGGGAAGGTCACGTGAGCGGCGTTGGACCCGAAAAATACAAGATGTGGGGATCGGTAAGTATTTTGCTCACAGCACCCCACTGAAACACCAATGTACAAAAGGAGGGTGCAATAAAAAAATAAAGCGGAGTGCTCCAATAATTTATCTTTATTTTTATTGTTTTTTGAAATTTTTTAAGCCCTTCATCATTCACCATAAATAAGATGTTATTGTTTGCGTCAGAAAACTGTTATTGGGGTCAGTAGCTGTCACTATTATTGGGGTCAGTAGCTGTCACTATTATTGGGGTCAGTAGCTGTCACTGTTATCGGGGTCAGTAGCTGTCACTATTATTGGGGTCAGTAGCTGTCACTATAATTGGGGTCAGTAGCTGTCACTATTATTGGGGTCAATAGCTGTCACTATTATTGGGGTCAGTAGCTGTCACTATTATTGGGGTCAGTAGCTGTCACTGTTATTGGGGTCAGTAGCTGTCACTGTTATTGGGGTCAGTAGCTGTCACTATTATTGGGGTCAGTAGCTGTCACTATTATTGGGGTCAGTAGCTGTCACTATTATTGGGGTCAGTAGCTGTCACTATTATTAGGGTCAATAGCTGTCACTATTATTGGCGTCAGTAGCTGTCACTATTATTGGGGTCAGTAGCTTTCACTGTTATTGGGGTCAGTAGCTGTCACTATTATTGGGGTCAATAGCTGTCACTATTATTGGGTCAGTAGCTGTCACTATTATTGGGGTCAGTAGCTGTCACTGTTATTGGGGTCAGTAGCTGTCACTGTTATTGGGGTCAGTAGCTGTCACTGTTATTGGGGTCAGTAGCTGTCACTATTATTGGGGTCAGTAGCTGTCACTATTATTGGGGTCAGTAGCTGTCACTATTATTGGGGTCAGTAGCTGTCACTATTATTGGGGTCAGTAGCTGTCACTATTATTGGGGTCAGTAGCTGTCACTGTTATTGGGGTCAGTAGCTGTCACTGTTATTGGGGTCAGTAGCTGTCACTATTGGGGTCAGTAGCTGTCACTGTTATTGGGGTCAGTAGCTGTCACTGTTATTGGGGTCAGTAGCTGTCACTGTTATTGGGATCAGTAGCTGTCACTATTATTGGGGTCAGTAGCTGTCACTGTTATTGGGGTCAGTAGTTGTCACTATTATTGGGGTCAGTAGCTGTCACTATTATTGGGGTCAGTAGCTGTCACTATTATTGGGGTCAGTAGCTGTCACTATTATTGGAGTCAGTAGCTGTCACTATAATGGTGGCAGTAGTTGTTACCTCTAGGGGATCTGGCTGTTACTGCATGGTGGGCTATGGTTCTCACTTATCAGACTCTCCAATCTACCTACCAACTCTCATCTTTTGAATTGGTTGCCATGGTTACTTCTGGGAAGATGTGGAGTCGAAAAATTAGCAGGTTTCCCCCCATTCTTTTTGGATTGGGGCAGCAACGGAGGCGGTGGCATGGGGATTGGGTGAGGAAGTGGTAAAGCGGATAGGTCGATGGGATTCCCGCCGTTTCCAGCTGTATGTGCGCCCTCAGTTTATATGATAGTCCAGTCGTAATCCCTCCTTCTCTACACTCCCTCCTGCAAACCCTCGTCACTTTTTCTCTCCTCCTCCATGTTTCGCTTGCATCCTTACTCATTTTGTTAATCAGTGGTTTTATTTTTCAGGACCCGCGGGCCGATTGGTGTGGATCGTCGGGCATTCCGACGTTCATTGGGGGGCGGAGCGGGCGGATGTTCGTCCGGACGGGCGGCAGTTGTGTTTTCGGCGGGAGGATGTAGTCGTGCGGTGGCTGGGGAGTAGGGGGATGCTGTGGAGTCGGGTGTTGCCGGACGTGCATCGGTTTGCACTGATGGACAGGGCCCCGGATGTCTTGGTGTTACATGTCGGGGGTAACGATTTGGGTAGTCGTCCTTTTCGTGAGTTGATCAGGGATATAAAATACGATCTACTCAGGTTATGGTCCGTTTTCCCGGGTATTAAGGTGGTGTGGTCAGAGATTGTCCCGCGGAAGGTTTGGCGGCATGCAAGATCGGTGCCGCGGTTAAATAAAGCCAGGGTTAAGGTTAATCGGGATGGCCAGGGTAATTATTGGCTAGGTGATGGTGTGCACCTGACGGCCGTGGGGATTGACCTGTGGACTCTGCGCCTGCAGGAAGGTATCGAAAGGGCCCTCTTGTTGGGTGGGGGCTCGCATACTTAAAGGTGTCTAAGTATGTTCGTGTGGCGGATTGGGGGTCCTTGGAGTTGGTGGTAAATTACTGTGGGGGGGGGGATTCATAGGGGGTATGGTCCCTCCCCAATTTATTATGGTTGGTAGTCTGGTCAATTTGGGCTCCTGCTGGGTGGTGTCCCGAGGAGTGGTCAATTTGGGCTCCCGCTGGGTGGAGTCCCAGGGAGTGGTTGCGGTTGAGGTCAGCCAACTGCAGGTATAACGGTTCCCCTGAGCCAGTAGGGTGACGGCTGGGAGTAAAATACAATGCAGGTGGGCTGTTTCGTGACAGACTTTTGTAGCTCCAAGGACTCCCCTTCTATTGTTACTATTATTTGTAAATTGTTGTTCTTGATGTTTGTTTGTAAATAAAATGGCTGCTGTGGCCAAATTTATCCAACCCAAGTGTCTGAGTCTTATTAGAGGGACAGGGGGTTTGGGAAAAGGTATGGCCATTAATGGGGAAGGTGAGTAGGTGAAGCCACTTCCCCCCGGTAGGAGTGTACGCACTCTACAGTCCCCTGATCAAGTACAGGCTGGACCCGGCAGAATGCCATAGGGGGAGGCCACCATGAACAGGGATGTAGGAAGGGAAGGAGTTAAGGAGTTAGGGGTGTGGTTAGGAAGGGGCGTATGTGAGTGGGGCGAGGTCAGGTTACTTAAGGGTAGGACAGAGGAAGGACGCCGCCATCTTTAGTTAACAGCACAGGGAAGCTTGTCCCACCCTCCCTCCCAAAATGTTGTGTTCGTCTGTGTTGGTTATTTTGGTATTTCGCTTTGTTGCTCGTTGTTTTTGTTTTTCCGCAGGTACCAGAGGATGCTGTGGAACAGTTTTGCAATGTCGCAGCAGTTGTATGGCGGATTGGGGGTCCTTGGAGTTGGTGGTAAATTACTGTGGGGGGGTGGGATTCATAGGGGGTATGGTCCATCCCCAATTTATTATGGTTGGTAGTCTGGTCAATTTGGGCTCCTGCTGGGTGGTGTCCCGAGGAGTTGTCAATTTGGGATCCCGCTGGGTGGAGTCCCGGGGAGTGGTTGCGGTTGAGGTCAGCCAACTGCAGGTATAACGGTGCCCCTGAGCCAGTAGGGTGACGGCTGGGAGTAAAATACTATGCAGTTGGGCTGTTTCGTGACAGACTTTTGTAGCTCCAAGGACTCCCCTTCCATTGTTATTATTATTTGTAAATTGTTGTTCTTGATGTTTGTTTGTAAATAAAATGGCTGCTGTGGCCAAATTTATCCAACCCAAGTGTCTGAGTCTTATTAGAGGGACAGGGGGTTTGGGAAAAGGTATGGCCATTAATGGGGAAGGTGAGCAGGTGAAGCCACTTCCCCCCGGTAGGAGTGTACGCACTCTACAGTCCCCTGATCATGGTCCAGTGCCGTCAAGTGCTGTGATTTGGCAGTCTGTATTGACTGGCCAATCACAACGCAGACGTATTATTTTACCAGCATCTCCTGCTCTGTGAGGGCTCAACTGTGTCCTGGAGCCTGACAGAGCCAGATGCTGTGTAGATAGGAATGAAAATGAACATAAAGCCGGCAATCAGTCCCCTCACCAGCTGATAAAACACTACAACCACCATCATCTGGTGATCAGTGTCACCAAACCAGTCCTTAGTCCTGTCTTCAGTCCTGTACTCAGTCCTCTTATCACCTGTACCCAGCTGTATACCCCTAGATTGCCCACTGCCTGAGGTCCTGGTTAGGTAGCAACGACACTTCTCATTTAGAATTTGGTAGGTAGGTAGGGTTTCCACACTTTCAAATACAGCAGGGTCAATGGTGGACGCTCCGCTCCTATGGTTCAGTTGAAATGTAAAAAAAACAACGCTCATCAGACCTGTCATCGCCTGTCATCAGACCTGTCATCGCCTGTCATCAGACCTGTAATCGCCTGTCATCAGATGTGTCATCGCCTGTCATCAGACCTGTAATCTTGCCTGTCATCAGATGTGTCATCGCCTATCATCACCTGTCATCAGACCTGTCATTGCCTGTCATCAGACCTGTCATAGCTAATTGTAATATTAGTAAAAACCCAAAATAAACTAAATATTTTCCCTATAGCCAATACACTATGCCCTATAGGCAGCTGTAATAGTAATGGAGGGAGTGACCCTCTCACCCGGGTTATAAAGCTGGGTGAGAGGATAAAATGCAGAGTAGATGTGTAACCTTAGCAAAAAAAAATATTTTCATATGTTTTTTAATAAATGTATTTTCTGGGCTGCATTTTATGGAATGGTGGGTGGGTTAGCAGTGGGACCTGCCATTCCACCTCCCTCCAGTGCGGGATTTTCAGGCTGCCAACTTCACAACTAATAATTCTTACTATACCCCTAGATGAATACCATGAGACGTGTCCGTCACATAGTCACAATTCTCACTATACCCCTAGGTAAATTTCTTGAGGGGTGTAGCTTCAAAAATTGGGTTACTTCTGTGGGGTTTATAATATTTTGACACCTCAAATCGTCTGTAATCACGGCACAACATGATAAATACCACCATTGTGGGCCTGAAATATTGCATAGTGCTCCTTATTTCCTGAGCCAAACCATGTGCCTAAACACCAGTTTACATCCACATATGGGGTGTTGCCGTACTCGGTTGAAATTGTGTACAAACTTTTGCTGTGCTATTTCTCCTATTACACCTTAGGAACAAAAATGGAGAAATTTAGATTTTTAATTTTTCATGGACCAAACAACTGTGGGGACAAGTTTTCTAGGCCACTAGATTAATTCCTTTCTTTTATGGGTATAGATTCCAAAATGGCATCATTCTTTGGGGTTTCCACTGTATTGATACTTCAGGTGCTCTGCAAATGCAATATGGCGGCCTAAAAGCATCCCAACAAAATCTGTGCTCCAAAAATCCAATTGGCGCTCCCTCCCTTCTGAGCCCTGCTGTGGGTCCAAACAGCAGTTTATTACCACATATGGGATATTTCCGTAACTAGGAGAAATTGCTTTACAAATGTTGTAGTGCTCTTTCTCCTTTATTCTTTCCAAAAATTAGAAAATTCGACGTTCTTCTTAGAAAAAAAGTAGATTTTAATTTTCACAGACTAATTCAAATAAATTTAGCAAAAAAACCTCTAGAAAAATTCCTTGAGGGGTGTAGTTTCCAGATTGGTGTAACTTTTGGGGTGGTTTCCACTGTTTTGGCACCACAAAAGCTCTGCATACCTGACATGGTGCCTAAAATATATTCTTAAAAAAAAGGAGGCCCCAAAATCCACTGGGTGCTCCTTTGCTCCTGAGGCCTCTGCCATTAGCACACTAGGGCCAAATGCTTTACAAATTAATTTTGACCAAAAAAACAATAAATTGTAAATTTCACCTGTTATTCCTGTGAAACGCCTAAAGGGTTAAAACACGTTGTGAATGCTGTTTTGAATACTTTTAGGGGTGCAGTTTTGAAAATGAGGTGTTTTATGGGGGTTTCTAATATATGGACCCCTCATAGCCACTTCAGACTGAACTGGTCCCGGAAAAAATAGCCTTTTGAAATTTTCTTGAAAATTTGAGAAATTGCTGCTAAAGTTCTAAGCCGTGTAACATCCGAGAAAAATGATGCAAACATAAAGTAGACATATGGGGGATGTGAACTAGTAACTATTTTGTGTGGTATTACTAATTATCTTACAAGCAAATACATTTACATTTTATAGAAAAATCATAATTTTTGTACATTTTCTTGTTTTTCACAAATAAATATTGAATTTATCGACCAAACTTTTCCACTAATATAAAGTACAACATGTCCCAAGAAAACAATCTCAGAATCGCTGGGATAGGTAAAAGCATTCCCAAGTTATTACCACATAAAGGGACACATGTCAGATTTGAAAATATCGGTTTTGGTTTTTAAGGCCAAAACAGGCTGGGGTTAAAGCCGCTTACTTCTGTGTATTAGATCGCATGTAAGGGCCTGAGGTAATTCATTTTATGGCTAACAATTACTGATGGATTGGTAGAGCGACATAAGGCTGGTGATCGATGATGAGATATTGCAGAGCAAGGGGCCCATATACTGTTCTTGCATGTGGCCCCCGGCTGTCTACAGCGAGTGCATGGAGTACATTGGGGCCGGTCACATGACGAAGAGTCGTGTCGTCATAAAGGAAGACTGTGTGTCTAGACTTCCGGTCCCCACGGCAGAGCCGACAGCCTATGAGAACCAGCCGGAGGCCGGTCCTCATAAGCTTCCTGTCAGTGTGACTCTCATCGTCACACTGACAGTTTATAATACGTTACACTACCTAGGTAGTGTAATGTATTATAGCAGCGATCAGTGCCGCAGGTCTTCAAGTAAAACAAGTAAAAAATAAAGTAATAAAAATGTTTCATAAAAGTGTAAAAACAAGTTATAAAAGTTACAAAAACAAAAAATGCTTTTTTTCCTATAATAAGTCTTTTATTATAGGGAAAAAATGAAAATGTTAAAAAAAAGTACATATATTTGGTATGACCGCGTTCACAACGACCCAAACTATAAAACTATAATATTATTTTTTCCGCACGGTGAACAGCGCAAAAAAAATAATTGAAAAACTATGTCAGAATCACAATTTTTTTGGTCATCAACCCTCCAAAAATATAGAATAAAAAGTGATCAAAAAGCCGCATGTCCCCTAAAATAGTACCAATAAAAACTGCAGCCCGTCCCGCAAAAAACAAGCCCTTACAAAGCTTTTTTGACTGAAAAATAAAAAAGTTATGGCTCTCAGAATATGGTGACACAAAAAAGAAATAATTTTATCAAAAAGTGATTTTATTGCGCAAATGCCACAAAACATAAAAAAAACGATATACATCTGGTATCGCCGTAATCGTACCGACCCGCAGAATAAACTAAAATGTAATTTATAGCGCAAGGTGAAAAGTGTAAAAAAAAAAAGACAAAAAACATTGTCAGAATTTTTTTTTTGTCACTTTGCTTGCCAAAAAAATCTAATAAAAAGTGATAAAAAAATCACATGTACCCTAAAATGGTACCAATGAAAACTACAGATTGTCCCGCAACAAATAAGTCCTCGCACGGCTCCGGTGAAGAAAAAATAAAAAAAGTTCTGTCTCTCAGAATATAGCGACAGAAATTGTGCAGTGTCCAAAAGCTGATAAGATCGGGCGCCATTTATCAGTGCGACATTGGCCACATATCTGCGGATTATTATTTATTTACCAAATTATTATACCCTCTTATTATGTCCTGATGTACTCTGCCCAGCCTACATGTAGCCCCACATTATAAACTGAAATACCAGCAAAACCCCAAACAGAACAGTTACCAAGCATACTCTGCGCTCCAAAAGCCAAATGGCGCTCCCTCCCTTCTGAGCCCCACAGCGTGCCCAAACACCAGCTTACGTCCACATATATGATATTTTATATCCGGGAGAACCCGCTCAACATTGTATGAGGTATTTGTCTTCAGTGGCACAAACTGGGCACAACACATTGTGCATTAAAATGGCATATCAGTGGAAAATTTTAATTTTCACTTTGAACCATCCGCTGCGCATTAACGCCTTTGCGCACCACGACTTAATAGCATGTCGTCGTGCAGGGGGTTATATATGGAGCGGGCTCATGCGCTGCGCCCGCTCCATATTCTGCAGGTGTCCGCTGTGTATTACAGCTGACATCCGGGACTATGGACCGGAACAGAGATCGAGCTGTTACAGGAGCCTGTAAAAATTATATTATACTGCAATACATTAGTACTGCAGTGTATTGTACCAGCGACCTAATGATCGCTCGTTCCAGTCCCCTAAAGGGACTTTTGGGAGGTTTCCACTGTTTTGGTACCTCAGGGGCTTTGCAAATGCGACATGACACCGGAAAACCGTTCCAGCTAAATTTGAGCTCCAAAAGCCAAATATTGTTCCTTCCCTTCTGAATCTTGCTGTGGGTCCAAACAGCAGTTTATTACCACATATGGCGTATTGCTGTAATCAGGACAAATTTATTTACAAATTTTGGGGAGATTTTTCTCCTTTATTCATTGTAAAAATTAAACATTTCTATGTTTTTTCATAAAAAAAATAGGTTTTCATTTTCACGGCCTAATTCCACTAAATTCAGCAAAAAAACTGTGGGGTCAAAATGCTAACTATACCCCTAGAAAAATTCCTTGAGGGGTGTAGTGTACAAAATGGGGTCACTTTTGGGGGGTTTCCACCGTTTTACTCCCTCCAGGGCGTTGCAAACGCGACATGGCACTGAAAACCAATCCAGCAAAATCTGCGCTTCAAAATCCAAATGGCGCTCCTTCCCTTCTGAGCTCTGCCGTGGGTCCAAACAGCAGTTTAGTACCACATATGGGGTATTGCTGTAATCGGGAGAAGTAGCTTTATAAGTTTTGGGGTGCTTTTTATTCTTTATTCCTTGCAAATATTATTTTTTTTCAAATTTTGTTCAGAAAAAAGTAGATTTTTACTTTCACAGGCAAACTCCAATAAATATAGCAGAAGACCTGTGGGGTCAAGATGCTAACTATACCCCTAGATAAATTCCTTGAGGGGTGCAGTTTCCAAAACCGTGTCACTTTTGGGGGATTTCCACTGTTTTGGCACTACAAGACCTCTTCAAACCCAACATGGTGCCTAAAATATATTCTAAAAAAAGGAGGCCACAAAATCCACTATGTGCTCCTTTGCTTCTGAGGCCGGTGCTTCAGTCCATTATCACACTAGGGCCACATGTGGGATATTTCTAAAAACTGCAGAATCTGGGCAATAAATATTGTGTTGCGTTTCTCTAGTAAAACCTTCTGTATTACAAATAAAATGGTTTACCAATGAATTGCAGCAAAAAAAATAAAAATTTGTCAATTTCCCCTCTACATTGCTTTAATTCTTGTGAAACGCCTAAAGAGTTAAGAAACTTTCTGAATGCTGTTTTGAATACTTTGAGGGGTGCAGTTTTTAATATGGGGTGATTTATGGGGTCTATCTAGTACATAAGGCCCTCAAAGCCGCTTTAGAACTGAACTGGTCCTTGTAAGAATCGCCTTTTGAAATTTTCTAGAAAATGTGAGAAATTGCTGATAAAGTTCTAAGCCTTGTAACGTAATAGAAAAATAAAATAATGTTCAAAAAACGATGCAAATATAAAGTAGACATATGGAATATGTGAAATTTTAACTATTTTGTGTGGTATTACTATCTCTTTTACAAGCAGATACATTTAAAATTAGAAAAATCATAATTTTTGCCAATTTTCTCAAAATTTTGGTGTTTTTCACAAATAAGCAATGAAATTATTGACCACATTTTTCCACTAATATAAAGTACAATATGTCACGAGAAAACAATCTCAGAATCGCTTGGATAGGCAAAAGCATTCCAGAGTTATTACCACATAAAGTGATACATGTCAGATTTGAAAAAATGGGGCTGGTCCTGAAGGCCAAAATGAGCTCGGTCTTGAAAGGGTTAAAGGGCCAATACATGAGGAATGAAGTAAATCATCATTTTTATAAAAACAATGCAAAAAGCTCACGATTGGCCCCCAATATAAAATAAAAAGAGGGGAAGCAGGATAAGAATGGATAATCTGCGTTGGTCCCGCACTTGACCTTGGGTGACGAAGAAAAGTGCAGAGTGTAAAGTCCTTATACCTACAATGTGGAGATATAGATAAAGCTGCATAAACCAGCCAAAGCCACTGGGGGCAGCAATGTATAAAGGTCAGCAGCGTGGAGTGGAAAGGTATAGATGGGATTGTACGTGATTCACTGGCTCTGGTTGTACGATACAGTTATGGGGGACGTCCAGTTTATATAACACAATCATTAAAAAACCCATTTAAGGCATTGTGATTTATTAGAGGGGAGTTCCTCATTCAGGACCCTCACCCATTAATACCCCGAGCCAGGGGCGTAGCTAAAGGCTCATGGGCCCAGGTGCAAAAATTCAGCTTGGGCCCCCCTACTCCTCCCCAACACCACCAGACCCCTGTGCACGCCAATGCCCAGCTAGCTTGCCCGAAAGACCCTATGAATGCCCCCACACTATAATGCCCCCACAGTATAATGCCACCACACAGTATAGTGGCCCCCCATAGCTGCCCCCACACAGTATAATGCTCCCCATAGCAGCCCCCACACAGTATAATGCCCCTTATAGCTGACCACCACAGAATAATGTCCCCATAGTTGGACCCCTACAGTATAATGCGCCCATTGTTGCCCCTCGCACTATAATGCCCTCCAGAGCTGTGTCAACAGTATAATGCCCCTATAGCTGCCCCCACAGTATATTGCCACCCATAGCTGCCACATCAAGTATAATGCCCCCCTACAGTATAAAGCCCCCATAGCTGTCTTATTCAGTATAATGCACCCGCAGCAGCTGCCATATAACCCTCCCCCCTCCAATACCCAGTATAATGCCCCAATAAGTATGTACCTAATAGAAAACTTCTAACATAATTACTTACCTATCCCCGTTCCCACGATGGGTGGAGGATCCTTCTCCTCTGCACTGTGCTGTGAGTGACTCGGCGCAGACAGGCTTAGGGGCCGGGGTGCCGTTTGCGACCCCTATAGCTACACCACTGCCCTCATCTATAAAGAGCGTCTCTCTGGTGGAACCAGCACATCCGTGTATTACATAGAGGGTCAGTATTTTGTTCCCTGGTGGTCTTGGGTAAGGAAAAGGTAAATTGCTGTCTCCTTGGTGGTCTAATAGTTTACCATCCTCCACAGGCTCTAGTGGTGTGTCTGGCCGCTGACGGGAAGCTGAATGCAATATTCACATCGTGATCGAATTCCCTCCCCACACACCATCGATCATACAGATCATGGAATAACATTCGCAACCCCTCAAAAACCTTAAATAAAAGTCAAGCATAGAAAATAGTTGGAAGTAAAAGGCTGTGGTGTTTATTATGGGTAACATAAAAATATTAATAAATCTTTATAATCAACTTGAATGAATTAATAAATAAATAATTAAATAAATAATGTCCAATAACGACATAGAGACAAACCACTAACAAACTCCGCGACGGGGATTCTGTCCTTGAACAAGGGAGGGCGGGCGGGAATTCTGTCCTTGAACAAGGGAGGGTGAGGGGGGGAATTCTGTCCTTGAACAAGGGAGGGTGAGCGGGAATTCTGTCCTTGAACAAGGTAGGGTGGGCGGGAATTCTGTCCTTGAACAAGGGAGGGTGGGCGGGAATTCTGTCCTTGAACAAGGGAGGGTGAGCGGGAATTCTGTCCTTGAACAAGGGAGAGTGAGCGGGAATTCTGTACTTGAACAAGGTAGGGTGGGCGGGAATTCTGTCCTTGAACAAGGGAGGGTGGGCGGGAATTCTGTCCTTGAACAAGGGAGGGTGAGCGGGAATTCTGTCCTTGAACAAGGGAGAGTGAGCGGGAATTCTGTACTTGAACAAGGGAGAGTGGGCGGGCTACTTCAAACAGCTTCTTCAGACAATCTGCTGATCCGACCAGACATCCTTTTATCCTCCAGCATTTCCCGCCGCTCAGCTCCTCAAACCAATCCCTGGACAGTTGCCAACATCTGCCTGGTCACAAGGTCAAACCTGAGGAAACTTCTAGAACAAGGTAAATACCGTAAAGCCACACCCCAAAGAAGGGGTGTGGGAAGACACCAAAAGACAAAATAGGGGGAAAAGCAGAATATAGGAAAAACAAGGGAACAGAATAATGGAAAAGAAAGAAGAAAAAAGGGTAAAAGGGGGTGCGAAGTGATCCCATGTGTCCCCCACGCTATTCGCTCTAAAGGGGGGGCCTCTCATTAGGTTTAATAATGGGCCGCCAGGCTCCCCTGAGTCCGGACTATCACGTGTACACATTTTGTAGCAAGATTTTTTTATTGATAAAATGTACGTCTTATAGTGTAAAAAATATATTAATATTTTTCATAATTCTGAATTTTGCTACAAAAACATTGAGACGTTCTTATTCCTCCAGGTTCATGAGGACAGATCTATGGAAGACTCAGTGTTATTATTATTATTATTATTATTATTGACAGTAATGAAGACAAAAACAGGTTTCAGGTGGTAGAAAATGACTTTACTAAACCGTTTTATAAGCCAACAAACAAGGACCATGAGGATAGTAATCAGTCCGCTGCTTCTCTCTCCTTGTGGTAAGATGATATTTGGGAGAAAGGTTGGAGGTGGTGGATGTCTCGGCACTTGGTTGTATAACCGGAGCTTCTGCAGTTTGAGATATTCCTGCTCGGCTGTGACGTGCCATTCCACCTCGCTGTAGAGTCCGCTGGTCATAAACGGATCTTGTAGATCTTTCTCCCTGATGTAAGTTGTTTTTTGGAGAAAGGTTGGAGCTGGTAGATTTCGTGGCATTTCCAGAGCCTTTGCAGTTTGAGATGTTCCTGCTCGGCTGTGACTTGCCATTCCACCTCGCTGTAGAGTCCGCTGGTATAAACGGTTCTTGTAACTCTTTCTCCCTGATGTAAGATGATATTTGGGAGAAAGGTTGGAGCTGGTGGATTGGTCGCCATCTCTGGAGTTAAGCAGTTTAGGATGTTCCCAGAGAAGTTCCTGCTCGGCTGTGACGTGCCATTCCACCTCATCTGTAGTGTCCACTGTTTATAAATGGTTCTTCTCGCTCTTGGAGATGGTGAAGCTTTTCCAGGTAATTGTTATAGATAAACTCTAAGAAAAGAAACACATATCCACATTATAAATCCCATGATTGTAGAGATGAATAATAATGTTATTACGAGGTCTGGTATACGAGGTGATAATGAGGTGACGTCTACTGACCTGCATATTCTTATAGTAGCTCAATAGATTCACCAGAATGAGGACCAACATCGACCACTCCATGATCTTTGATGTCATTTCACTGATCTGTGAAAAAATATCAAAATTAATATAGAAAAAATTGCGCAAAACAAGAACTTTCCGCCCCAGCCGAGGTTTTGCCGCATTAATATTTATTACATGGAGTCATGTGACTGACGGCGATGCCAAAATGGACCTGACCCATTGTCATATGACACCATATCCATTACATTGCGGACGTCACGATCACCATGGTGCTGAGAACGAGCCCAAAGATTATAGGTCCAATTGCTTTCCTATAGAACGGCTTCTAGGGGTGCAAATAAAATCTATACAATAATCCAGAATAATCTCATTAATACCGGATTAAAGGAATTTTACATCGACTGGTTTGTACCAGCAGCTCAGCATGTCAATAACTTGATATTATGTATGAGATATACTGTACATACCTTTACACACTGATCTCCAGCACACAGGTGGGTGTATACAGATACCTTATTTCCAATGACTGGTAATTTATTATATAGGAAAATAAAGTTTCTTATGTTTAGTAAGTGTCTTATAGGATTTACTACATATTTATGTGAGATAAATGTTAACATAATACATATATAGCAATGACAGTACCGCTGCTTTCTATTCAGCATCTTCCTGCAAGAAGCTGAACAATGTTACCAGATGACGCTGTGTTACACCAGCATGTCGCCATCTGACGGCAGAGATCAGAAAATGAAGGGAAATGATCACCTCAGGATCTGAAGTTTTCTACATGTGAACCTAAAGACAAGGACGGTTGGATTCCATTCAAATATTATTTAAGAAAGGATACATGAAACCACTAAGGTCACGGCCATTATGCAGGACGCCAGTCTGAAATGGCTGATGAAGTTTCGGATTTTGGACAATTTGTAGAGGAGTATGGACTGCCAAAGGTTGTAAAGGCTGCCAAACCCGAATGCAATGCAAGCATTAATCCGGTGAGTTATTGGATAATAGTAGGTCTAGAAAACAAGCAGACAGAGGTTAGAGCAAATCTTATGGAACTAATCACTAATTTACCCTCAGAACTTCCCAATAAATCCTAAATAACGTGTTCTGATATAATAACCCCAGAGATATAATGGATCTATAGAGGGGGGTCTCCTGCTTCCCTATTAGAAAGAGCAGAAAGCCACTAACAAAAAATGGCTTCTGCTCTGGGGGGATTGAGGACACACATCTATTACATGGCCGTCCATTCATTCTAATAAGCCATGTAATACCACTTTAGTGTGTGGCCACCCGGTGATAACCGCTGATCATGATCACCAGGGGTTCAGCTGCCGGACCTACAGTAATTAGCTAATTGCCAGCGGGTCCCTATTTAGTGAAGATGGGACAACCCTATCAACGTAAAACATTTATTAACTTACCGAGAATGTAGCCATCATGGCTGTCCCGACGCATGATGACCATCCAATTGCCAGGAGGATCTTTTGAACCAAGGCCTGACGATCCCCAAAGGCTTCAGCATGGAGCATGATGTACTTATAGTGTAGAAACGTCAGGCCCAGAGCTGAAAAAGAGCAAATGTGCCGAATTAATCCTGTACCACGTGTAAAACAACCTAATAACATCTATGAAGCACGGACCAAACGCTAAACCAACAAGAAACCTTCAATAATGGACGGGAACATTTATCTACATCGTCTAATCCGGACAATTATTATCAGTTGAAATTAACAAAACTTTATTTTTATTTTTTAGAAAATTCTGATTACTACTGTAGACTGAGATGGGGCAGGGTGCGACTGATGCCAAGTCTGAGTCATGTCTGACAGTCTGGTTGCTAGGGATACACTACCTAACAACCACAGTCTTGTCCAGCAATGAGTCCCTAGCAACCAGCCTGCATCTCTCACTGACGTAGTAATCACATTTTTGTAAAAAATAAATGTAGGTTTGACCCCAGAGTAATATAATCAGATATAAGACTTTTTATAATAACCCGCCATCCCCCAGAAGTAAGAGCATATTATAATCACTTCCGTGATATTTACTTACAGGCAATGGCCATTCCTATGAATCCTATTCTAAACAGGATATTTTCGGGAAAGAAATTTCCCGTTTCACTGTAAAAGAAAAAGAAAAACGTTCAATGTTAAATAATATAGAAAAATTGTCAGAATTGTTTCATCTTAATAATCAGCAGTCAGATAATAATCTATAGGACTGAGGAGATGCGTTTCTCTGTCCTCTTGCGGCTCCTCTGGGTAATGGAAGCCATTTTGTTAATTAGATATTTCCTCCTTATTTAAGTAATTACCTTATACATTCCCAAACTATAAAAGTCGTGTAATTCTCCATCTTACCTGATGTACATCAGTGGAGGGGCATGGCTGTTGATAACAGTCAGTGTGTAGCTACCAGAGAGCCAGGCCACACACCAAAAGGCCAAGAAGATGGTGAAGAATCCCAGTCCATTGATTTCCATAATAATGAAAAGTCGCCAATCAATTAGAAAATCGCGCTCTGTGTCAATTCACAGAAAGTAAGACCGCGCAGCTGTCACGTGAATATTTATAACCTCTCATTATCTCTCTGTGACATCATAGCTCCGTGATGTCATCATGATGTCACAGTAAGGTCAGTTCTGCTGCTGTCAAGGGGAATTCCCAACTTCTCAGCTCTCTGTGACATCATAGCTCCGTGATGTCATCATGATGTCACAGTAAGGTCAGTTCTGCTCTGGAGCTGCTATGGTTTAGTATCTGCTATGAACTTATATCTGCTATGGGCTTCGCAGACCCCAAAACACAAGTCATTGATGTAGTGACATTTTCGCGTCTTTTTTCACAGAGGTCAATGTAAGGTCATCTGTTATACTGTGCTAATAAAAAGTATTTACCCCCCTCCATTGATTTTTCCATGTTGTTTTGGGTGATGGCATTGTTTCACAGGGGATTACATTTGGTAAAACAAGACTGACAGGACCAATGATGGCATCACCCCCATATAACACAACCTCTAACATTTATATGAAATAACTGAGACCCAGACCAAGATGTGGGGTAAAGTGGGGGTCGGCCACAGCTTTTATTATTAACAATAAATTTGAGGACGTTGTCCGCTGGTTGGATAAACACATTGCAAGATAAACAGGTCACCCTGGGTGCCAGAACATTGCAGGCGCGATGGACATGCTCCACTTGTTTCCGGGTGATTTCACGAGCGGTAGAGACAAGATCCTCCTAGAACCGCCGCTGTGACATCTGGAACAGAACAAAATGATCAAAACAGGATGAACATAAAAACTCTGAAACAATTATCAACAAAATGACATTTAAGGCTATGTTCACACGCAAACTCAAAAACGTATGAAAATACGGAGCTGTTTTCAGGCGAAAATAACTCCTGATTTTCAGACTTTTTTTAACAACTCGCGTTTTTCGCGGCGTTCTTTACGGACATTTTTGGAGCTGTTTTTCAATAGAGTCAATGAAAAACGCCTCCACAAACGCCCCAAGAAATGACCTGCACTTCTTTTGACGAGCCGACATTTTACGCGCCGTATTTTGACAGCGACGCGTAAAATAAAGGCTCGTGGGAACAGAACATCGTAATTCCCATTGAAAGCAATGGGCAGATGTTTGTAGGCGTATTAGGGGCGATTTTTCAGGCGGAATTCGAGGCTTAAAACTCCCGAATTACGTCTGAAACCACTGCGTGTGAACATACCCTAACTCCTTAACAAGATGCCACATACATGTACGTGACAGTCATTAAGGGAAAGTATGGAGCGGGATCACGGGCTGAGCTCGCTCCATACTTAGCGGGTATTCGCTGTGTAATATAGCCAACACCTCACTGCAACGGACAGAATCAAAAATCACTTTGTCTTCCCGTTTAACCCCTTAGATGCCACAGTCAATCACGACCGCAGCATCTAAAGCATTAGAATGAGAGGGGCGACCCCCTCTGACGTGCCCTTGTGCCCCCACGATGCTCTAGCGGGATGCCGATGGTTATCATGGCAGCCCGGGGGCCTAATGAAGGGTCTGCCATCTTTGTTCTCCGGCAGGGCTTCATAGGTGGCTGTAAAAATCATGATATACTGCAATACTTTAGTATTGCAGTGGATCGTGTGAGCAATCCAATGATTGCTGGTTCAAGTCCACTAGGGGGACTTCTAAACTGAATTTTAAAAAGTTAAAAAAAGTTTTTTGCAAATATCCCAAAAAATAATATTTAAATTTCTAAAAAATTCCCCCTCTTCCCATTTTTTCTCTAAAGTAATGTTGAACAACATATAAGTTAGAACAACTCATATCGCCGCGTTTGCAAAAGTCCGAACTATGAGGGTATGTTCACACGAGGTCATTAGGTCATTACGTCCGTAATTGACGGACGTATTTCGGCCGCAAGTACCGGACCGAACACAGTGCAATCATGTTTTCAGTACGAGACAGTTGTCCGGCAGCGAGGCAGGGACTCCTAGCGTCATACATAACTATAATGCTAGGAGACCGGCTCCCTGCACTGTGTTCGGTCCGGTACTTGCGGCCAAAATACGTCCGTCAATTACGGACCTAATGACCTCGTATGAACATACCCTTACAATCTAATGTTATCTAACCCACTCGCTGAACAGCTTAAAAAAAACAAAAAAAAATGTTTAAAACACCCAATTTGCTGTTTTTTGGTCACGTTAGTTTCCCCAAAAAATAGAATAAAAACTAGTCAAAAAGACGCACCCCAAAATGGTAACAACAAAAGCTCGCCTCGCAAAAAATAAGCCCTCACATCGCTCAATCAATGGAAACATAAAAAAGTTATGGCTCTCAGATTTTTGCGACGCAAAACTAATTTTTTTTAACAAATAGTTTTCCAAAGTGGTAAAACATGAAAAAATATAAAGTCGATATCACCGTAATCGTATTAATCCGTAGAATAAAGTGAACATGTAGTTATTACTGCACAATAGACGCCGTAAAAACGAAATCCCCCAGAAATGGCGCATTTGCTTTTTTTTTTTTTTTTGCTAATTTCACCCCACAAATAGTAATAAACTAAAATAAAAAAAACTACATTGGTCGTGTCATTAAGGAGTCAAATCAAGAGAGGGAGTGGGGGAGGGAAAGACGCCAAGCTGCAGGGTCCAAAGAGGACGAAGGGCATTACTATCTTATAGGGAGCTCTATAGCCCCCCTACCATGTGATCACTGGCCAATCCCTGTAGATCATGATGATGTGATGCCACCCCCCATTTATTTATGCTAAGGGCTTATTCAGACGAACGGGATATACGTCCGTGCAACGCGCGTGATTTTCACACACAGACCTTCCCCACCGTGCAGACATGTGCGTGATTTTTACGCTGCGTGAGTCCGTTGCGAAAAAGTCACTACATGTCCGTTCTTTGGGCGTTTTTCACGCATCACGCACCCATTGAAGTCAATGCCACACGGAAGCACTTCCGTGCGGACTGCATTTTTCACACAAGACTTGTTAAGTCTATGTAAATGAGTTGAGAAAACTTGGCCAAACAAGCACCAACCAGGAAGTGGATTTTCACTTGTTGGGTGTCACGGCACAGGGTGTGGACCCACTGGGCCGTACCGCGTAGCGGGAAAGCAGCTGGCCAACAAGGTACAAAACAATGTCTATAGTTCTGAACGGGTAGCTGAGGCAAAGTAGACAGTGGCAAGAACACGACTTGGCTTTCACAGCAGGTAACGATAGTACGGGATGCAGGGTATAGGCAGCAGGAACGGGTAACACTGGGAACTAGAAAACACTGGGAGACCTTTAGCAAGACAGACTAGGGTATACAATGCCCAGCTAGCTTGCCCGACAGACCCTATGAATGCCCCCACACTATAATGCCCCCACAGTTTAATGCCACCACACAGTATAGTGGCCCCCCATAGCTGCCCCCACACAGTATAATGCTCCCCATAGCAGCCCCCACACAGTATAATGCCCCTTATAGCTGACCACCACAGAATAATGTCCCCATAGTTGAACCCCTACAGTATAATGCGCCCATTGTTGCCCCTCACACTATAATGCCCCCCAGAGCTGCGCCAACAGTATAATGCCCCTATAGCTGCCCCCACAGTATATTGCCACCCATAGCTGCCACATAAAGTATAATGCCCCCCTACAGCATAAAGCCCCCATAGCTGTCTCATTCAGTATAATGCCCCCTCAGCAGCTGCCATATAACGCCCCCCCCTCCAATACCCAGTATAATGCCCCAATAAGTATGTACCTAATAGAAAACTTATAACATAATTACTTACCTATCCCCGTTCCCACGATGGGTGGAGGATCCTTCTCCTCTGCACTGTGCTGTGAGTGACTCGGCGCAGACAGGCTTAGGGGCCTGGTTGCATTTGCGACCCCTATAGCTACGCCACTGCCCTCATCTATAAAGAGCGTCTCTCTGGTGGAACCAGCACATCCGTGTATTACATAGAGGGTCAGTATTTGGTTCCCTGGTGGTCTTGGGTAAGGAAAATGTAATGACGGGGGTAGGGAAACGGACAAGTTAGCCCTAATCTACCCGCCACTCTGTCCCTGCCTACTTGCAACGACCCGCCCTAGGCGACGGGGTACAACTGGGCGGCGGTCCCTATGCTCAGTAAGTGCAAGAGACAAACAGACAAGGGAACACAAAGCAAAGGGAAATGGGGCAGTTGCCCACGGCAACACCTTGAGCAAAAAGAGTGGTGAACGAGCCGAGTCAAACCAGGAGTGCACGAGGTACCAAACGCAGAGCAGGAGAGTAGTCAGCAAGCCAGGGTCAGTATGGAGCAGGATCAAATAGTCAGAAGCTGTAGCTGGGCCAGGAAACCACACGAGAAGAATCACAAGCAAAGGAGGAACAGGAAAGGCAGGTATAAATAGACAGAGGGCGGGAGCTAGCTCCGTCTGGCCAGGCTGCGATAGGCTCTCCCACTCCTAAGCCTGCCATCCTGAGTGGTGGAAGCTGGAGTCAGTCTCAGAGACATAGACTCAGGTGCAGACTGATTACCTATGGGCGTATACACAGAAGTTGTGCCTGGCAGATCCTTTACAGTACCCCCCCTTTTATGAGGGGCCACCGGACCCTTTCTAAGTGGACCTGGTTTTTTGGGGAAACGAAGGTGGAACCTCCTGACCAATACCCCAGCGTGAACATCCCGGGCGGGTACCCAAGTCCTCTCCTCAGGCCCGTATCCTCTCCAATGGACCAGGTACTGGAGGGAGCCTTGGACTATCTTGCTGTCCACAATCTTGGCCACCTCGAATTCCACCCCCTCAGGGGTGAGAATGGGAACAGGAGGTTTCCTCGAGGGAGCCAAGGACGGGGAGCAGCGTTTAAGGAGGGAGGCATGAAACACGTCATGTATTCGAAAAGATGAGGGCAACTCCAGTCGGAAGGAGACAGGATTGAGGACTTCAATGACCTTATACGGCCCAATAAACCGGGGAGCAAACTTCTTGGACGGGACCTTAAGGCGCAAGTTCCTAGACGATAACCACACCAGATCCCCGACCATAAACAAGGGGTTCGCAGAACGTCTTCTATCAGCCTGAGTTTTTTGTACGCTCTGGGACGCCTCTAGGTTCTTCTGAACCTGGGCCCAGACTGTGCACAGTTCCCGATGAACGACCTCTACCTCGGGATTGTTGGAACTACCAGGTGAGACGGAGGAGAACCATGGATTAAACCCAAAATTACAGAAAAAGGGGGAGACCCCTGACGAGTTACTGACCCGGTTATTAAGGGAAAATTTGGCGAGGGGAATGAATGAGACCCAATCATATTGACAGTCAGAGATAAAACACCTTAAATATTGTTCTAGAGATTGATTAGTCCTCTCAGTTTTACCATTAGTTTCAGGATGGAAGGCAGAGGAGAAGGACAGATCAATCTCCAACTTTTTACAGAAGGCTCTCCAAAACAATGAAACAAATTGTACCCCTCTGACCGAAACAATATTGACAGGGACCCCATGGAGACGCAGGATGTGTTTGACAAACAAGGTAGCTAACGTCTTGGCATTAGGTAGTTTCTTGAGGGGCACAAATTGGCACATCTTACTGAAGCGGTCTACTACCACCCACACCACCGACTTGCCTTGAGATGGAGGCAAATCGGTGATAAAATCCATGGAGATATGGGTCCAAGGTCTCTGGGGAATGGGCAAAGAATGTAGTAAGCCCGCTGGTCGAGACCTGGGAGTCTTGGACCTAGCACAAACCTCACAAGCGGCGAAGTAGGCCTTAACGTCTTTAGGCCACCAATAGTTTCTGGCAATGAGGTGTTTGGTACCCAGGACGCCTGGATGACCAGATAGTGCGGAGTCATGATTTTCCCTAAGTACCCTTAGCCGGTATTGCAGGGGAACAAACAGCTTGTCCTCAGGAAGGTTCCCGGGAGCTGAACCTTGATCAGCCGCAATTTCAGAGACTAAATCAGAATCAATAGAAGAAATGATTATACCAGGAGGCAAAATTCAAGCAGGATCTTCCTCCGAAGGAGGGCTGGCCACGAAGCTACGCGACAGTGCATCGGCCTTAATATTTTTAGACCCAGCCCTATAGGTAACCAAAAAGTTGAATCTGGTAAAAAATAGTGCCCATCGAGCTTGTCTCGGGTTTAGCCTCCGGGCAGATTCTAGGAAAACCAGATTCTTGTGGTCGGTAAGGACGTTACCTGGTGCCTAGCCCCCTCCAGGAAGTGGCGCCACTCTTCAAATGCCCATTTAATGGCTAAGAGTTTGCGGTTGCCAATATCATAGTTACTCTCAGTGTGCGAAAACTTCCTGGAGAAGTAGGCACAGGGACGGAGATGGGTGAGGGACCTGGTACAAGACAGCCCCCACTCCCACCTCGGATGCGTCAACTTCCACGATAAATGGCTCCATTTGGTTGGGCTGAACCAGCACCGTGGCCGAAATAAAGCACTTCTTAAGGACCTCAAAAGCCTGGACAGCCTCAGGGGGCCAGTGGAGGAGATCAGCACCTTTGCGAGTGAGGTCCGTAAGAGGCTTAGCGATGACCGAGAAGTTAGCAATAAATCTCCTGTAATAATTAGCGAACCCCAAGAAACACTGTAACGCCTTCAGGGAGGCAGGTTGGACCCATTCCGCCACAGCTTGGACCTTGGCGGGGTCCATGCAGAATTCATGAGGAGTGAGGATTTGACCCAAAAATGGTATCTCCTGTACCCCAAACAAACATATTTTGGTTTTCGCAAACAGTTTGTTTTCCCGAAGGACCTGGAGCACCTTCCTGACATGCTCAATGTGGGAGGACCAGTCCTTGGAAAACACCAGTATGTCATCAAGGTACACTACAAGAAATACCCCCAGGTAATCTCTTAAAATCTAACTTCTGAAATTCTGGAAGACCGCAGGAGCATTACAAAACCCAAAGGGCATGACGAGGTATTCGAAATGACCTTCGGGCATGTTAAACGCAGTCTTCCACTCATCCCCCTCTTTGATGCGGATAAGGTTATACGCCCACCGTAGATCAAACTTAGAGAACCATTGGGCCCCCTGAACCTGATTAAAGAGACCAGGAATCAAAGGAAGGGGATACTGGTTCCTTACAGTGACCTTATTCAAGTTACGGTAGTCAATGCATGGCCTAAGACCACCATCCTTCTTCCCTACGTAGAAGAAGCCAGCACCTACCGGAGAAGTAGAGGGGCGAATGTAACCCTTGGCCAGGCATCCCTGGATATACTCTCTCATGGCTTCACGTTCGGGACAAGAAAGATTAAATATCCTACCCTTAGGGAGCTTAGCTCCTGGTACCAATTCGATAGCGCAATCGTATTCTCTATGAGGAGGTAACACTTCGCAGGCCTCCTTAGAGAAAACATTAGCAAAGTCCTGAACAAACTCAGGTAGCGTGTTCACCTCCTCAGGGGGAGAAATAGAATTAACAGAAAAACATGACGTCAAGCATTCATTACCCCATTTGGTAAGCTCCCCAGTATTCCAGTCAAACGTGGGATTATGCAACTGCAACCAGGGAAGGCCTAAAACCAAATCGGACGATAATCCCTGCATCAACAGTACAGAGCACTGCTCCAAATGCATGGAGCCAACAAGGAGTTCAAAAACAGGGGTATGCTGTGTAAAATAACCATTAGCAAGAGGAGTGGAGTCGATACCCACTACCGGGACAGGTTTAGGCAAATCAATTAAAGGCATAGCTAGAGATCTGGCAAATTCCACAGACATGATATTAGTAGAAGACCCTGAATCCACGAAGGCACTGCCGGTAGCAGACCTACCACCAAAAGAGACCTGAAAGGGAAGCAAGATTTTATTACGTTTCATATTTACGGGAAATACCTGTGCGCCCAAGTGACCTCCCCGATGATAACTTAGGCGCGGAAGTTTTCCGGCTGCTTATTCTTACGCCTAGGACAGTTGTTCACTTGATGCTTGTCATCTCCACAGTAGAAGCAGAGACCATTCTTCCTGCGGAACTCTCTATGTTGTCGGGGGGACACGGAGGCCCCGAGTTGCATAGGTACCTCCGAGTCTGCCGTGGAAGAGCGAAGCAACGGGACCTCAGGAGGCATCATGGGGGAGTCAGAGGGGAAAACACAAAAACGTTCAAGTTGTCGTTCCCTGAGACGTCGGTCAAGTCGTACCGCTAAAGCCATAACCTGGTCAAGGAAGTCAGAAGAGGGATAGCTAACTAGCAGGTCTTTCAGGGCGTTCGACAGACCCAACCTAAACTGGCACCTTAAGGCAGGGTCATTCCACCGAGAAGCTACGCACCACTTCCTAAAGTCAGAACAATACTCCTCAACAGGTCTCTTACCCTGACGTAAGTTCACCAGCTGACTCTCAGCAAAGGCAGTCCTGTCAGTCTCGTCATAAATGAGTCCGAGAGCAGAAAAGAAACGATCAACGGAGGAAAGTTCAGGGGCGTCAGGAGCCAAGGAGAAGGCCCACTCTTCGGGCCCTTCCTGGAGCCGGGACATAATAATACGCACCCGCTGGCTCTCAGAACCTGAGGAGTGAGGCTTTAAGCGAAAGTAGAGCCTACAACTCTCCCGAAAGGAGAGAAAAGTCCTCCGGTCCCCTGAGAACCGGTCAGGCAACTTGAGGTGGGGTTCAAGAGGTGAGGTGAGGGGCACTACCATGGTAGCGTCAGGCTGGTTGACCCTCTGAGCCAGGGCCTGGACCTGTAGGGAGAGACCCTGCATTTGCTGGGCCAGGGTCTCAAGGGGGTCCATAGTAGTGTCAGGGACCAGGGTAGACTAGGTATATGGGCTTGTGATTATGTAATGACGGGGGTAGGGAAACGGAGAAGTGAGCCCTAATCTACCCGCCACTCTGTCCCTGCCTACTTGCAACGACCCGCCGTAGGCGACGGGGTACAACTGGGCGGCGGTCCCTACGCTCAGTAAGTGCAAGAGACAAACAGACAAGGGAACACAAAGCAAAGGGAAATGGGGCAGTTGCCCACGGCAGCACCGTGAGCAACAAGATTGGTGAACGAGCCGAGTCAAAGCAGGAGTGCACGAGGTACCAAACGCAGAGCAGGAGAGTAGTCAGAAAGCCAGGGTCAGTATGGAGCAGGATCAAATAGTCAGAAGCTGTAGCTGGGCCAGGAAACCACACGAGAAGAATCACAAGCAAAGGAGGAACAGGAAAGGCAGGTATAAATAGACAGAGGGCGGGAGATAGCTCCGTCTGGCCAGGCTGCGATAGGCTCTCCCATTCCTAAGCCTGCCATCCTGAGTGGTGGAAGCTGGAGTCAGTCTCAGAGACATAGACTCGGGTGCAGACTGATTACCTATGGGCGTATACACAGAAGTTGTGCCTGGCAGATCCTTTACAGAAAAGGTAAATTGCTGTCTCCTTGGTGGTCTAATAGTTTACCATCCTCCACAGGCTCTAGTGGTGTGTCTGGCCGCTGACGGGAAGCTGAATGCAATATTCACATCGTGATCGAATTCCCTCCCCACCCACCATCGATCATACAGATCATGGAATAACATTCGCAACCCCTCAAAAACCTTAAATAAAAGTCAAGCGTACAATATAGTTGGAAGTAAAAGGCTGTGGTGTTTATTATGGGTAACATAAAAATATTAATAAATCTTTATAATCAACTTGAATGAATTAATAAATAAATAATTAAATAAATAATGTCCAATAATGAAACGTCCAATAAACAAGCACTTGTCCACACAGCATTAGCTGCTAGACAACCCACTAACAAACTCCGTGACGGGGATTCTGTCCTTGAACAAGGGAGGGTGGGCGGGAATTCTGTCCTTGAACAAGGGAGGGTGGGCGGGAATTCTGTCCTTGAACAACGGAGGGTGGGCGGGAATTCTGTCCTTGAACAAGGGAGGGTGAGCGGGAATTCTGTCCTTGAACAAGGGAGGGTGGGCGGGAATTCTGTCCTTGAACAAGGCGGGGCGGGGCTGCTTCAAACAGCTTCTTCAGACAATCTGCTGATCGGACCAGACATCCTTTTATCCTACAGGATTTCCCGCCGCTCAGCTCCTCAAACCAATCCCTGGACTGTTGCCAACATCTGCCTGGTCACAAGGTCAAACCTGAGGAAACTTCTAGAACAAGGTAAATACCGTAAAGCCACACCCCAAAGAAGGGGTGTGAGAAGACACCAAAAGACAAAATAGGGGGAAAAGCAGAATATAGGAAAAACAAGGGAACAGAATAAGGGAAAAGAAAGAAGAAAAAAGGGTAAAAGGGGATGCGAAGTGATCCCATGTGTCCCCCACGCTATTCGCTCTAAAGGGGGGGCCTCTCATTAGGTTTAATAAGGGGCCGCCAGGCTCCCCTGAGTCCGGACTATCACGTGTACACATTTTGTAGCAAGATTTTTTTATTGATAAAATGTACGTCTTATAGTGTAAAAAATATATTTATATTTTTCATAAATCTGAATTTTGCTACAAAAACATTGAGACGTTCTTATTCCTCCAGGTTCATGAGGACAGATCTATGGAAGACTCAGGATTATTATTATTATTGACAGTAATGAAGACAAAACCAGGTTTCAGGTGGTAGAAAATGACTTTACTAAACCGTTTTATAAGCCAACAAACAAGGACCATGAGAATAGTAAACAGTCCGCTGCTTCTCTCCTTGTGGTAAGATGATATTTGGGAGAAAGGTTGGAGGTGGTGGATGTCTCGGCACTTGGTTGTATAACCGGAGCTTCTGCAGTTTGAGATGTTCCTGCTCGGCTGTGACGTGCCATTCCACCTCGCTGTAGAGTCCGCTGGTTATAAACGGATCTTGTAGATCTTTCTCCCTGATGTAAGTTGTTTTTTGGAGAAAGCTTGGAGCTGGTAGATTTCGTGGCATTTCTAGAGCCTTTGCAGTTTGAGATGTTCCTGCTCGGCTGTGACTTGCTATTCCACCTCGCTGTAGAGTCCGCTGGTTATAAACGGTTCTTGTAGCTCTTTCCCCCTGATGTAAGATGATATTTGGGAGAAAGGTTGGAGCTGGTGGAGTGGTCGCCATCTCTAGAGTTAAGCAGTTTAGGATGTTCCCAGAGAAGTTCCTGCTCGGCTGTGACGTGCCATTCCACCTCATCTGTAGTGTCCATTGTTTATAAATGGTTCTTCTCGCTCTTGGAGATGGTGAAGCTTTTCCAGGTAATTGTTATAGATAAACTCTAAGAAAAGAAACAAATATCCACATTATAAACCCCATGATTGTAGAGATGAATAATAATGTTATTACGAGGTCTGGTATACGAGGAGATAATGAGGTGACGTCTACTGACCTGCATATTCTGATAGTAGCTCAATACATTCACCAGAATGAGGACCAACATCGACCACTCTATGATCTTTGATGTCATTTCACTGATCTGTTAAAAAAATATCAAAATTAATATAGAAAAAATTGCGCAAAACAAGAACTTTCCACCCCAGCCGAGGTTTTGCCGCATTAATGTTTATTACATGGAGTCATGTGACTGACGGCGATGCCAAAATGGACCTGACCCATTGTCATATGACACCATATCCATTACATTGCGGACGTCACGATCACCATGGTGCTGAGAACGAGCACAAAGATTATAGGTCCAATTGTTTTCCTATAGAACGGCTTCTAGGGGTACAAATAAAATCTATACAATAATCCAGAATAATCTCATTAATACCGGATTAAAGGAATTTTACATCGACTGGTTTGTACCAGCAGCTCAGCATGTCAATAACTTGATATTATGTATGAGATATACTGTACATACCTTTACACACTGATCTCCAGCGCACAGGTGGGTGTATACGGATACCTTATTTCCAATGACTGGTAATTTATTATATAGGAAAATAAAGTTTCTTATGTTTAGTAAGTGTCTTATAGGATTTACTACACTTTTATGTAAGATAAATGTTAATATAATACATATATAGCAATGACAGTACCGCTGCTTTCTATTCAGCATCTTCCTGCAAGAAGCTGAACAATGTTACCAGATGACGCTGTGTTACACCAGCATATCGCCATCTGACGGCAGAGATCAGAAAATAAAGGGAAATGATCACCTCAGGATCTGAAGTTTTCTACATGTGAACCTAAAGACAAGGACGGTTGGATTCCATTCAAATATTATTTAAGAAAGGATACATGAAACCACTAAGGTCACGGCCATTATGCAGGACGCCAGTCTGAAATGGCTGATGAAGTTTCGGCTTTCGGACAATTTGTAGAGGAGTATGGACTGCCAAAGGTTGTAAAGGCTGCCAAACCCGAATGCAATGCAAGCATTAATCCGGTGAGTTATTGGATAATAGTAGGTCTAGAAAACAAGCAGACAGAGGTTAGAGCAAATCTTATGGAACTAATCACTAATTTACCCTCAGAACTTCCCAATAAATCCTAAATAACGTGTTCTGATATAATAACCCCAGAGACATAATGGATATAGAGGGGGGTCTCCTGCTTCCCTATTAGACAGAGCAGAAAGCCACTAACAAAAAATGGCTTCTGCTCTTGGGGGATTGAGGACACACATCTATTACATGGCCGTCCATTCATTCTAATAAGCCATGTAATACCACTTTAGTGTGTGGCCACTCGGTGATAACCGCTGATCATGATCACCAGGGGTTCAGCTGCCGGACCTACAGTAATTAGCTAATTGCCAGCGGGTCCCTATTTAGTGAAGATGGGACAACCCTATCAACGTAAAACATTTATTAACTTACCGAGAATGTAGCCATCATGGCTGTCCCGACGCATGATGACCATCCAATTGCCAGGAGGATCTTTTGAACCAAGGCCTGACGATCCCCAAAGGCTTCAGCATGGAGCATGATGTACTTATAGTGTAGAAACGTCAGGCCCAGAGCTGAAAAAGAGCAAATGAGCCGAATTAATCCTGTACCACGTGTAAAACCACCTAATAACATCTATGAAACGCGGACCAAATGCTAAACCCAACAAGAAACCTTCAATAATGGACGGGAACATTTATCTGCATCGTCTAATCCGGACAATTATTATCAGTTGAAATTAACAAAACTTTATTTTTATTTTTTAGAAAATTCTGATTACTACTGTAGACTGAGATGGGGCCAGGGTGCGACTGATGCCAAGTCTGAGTCACGTCTGACAGTCTGGTTGCTAGGGATACACTACCTAACAACCACAGTCTTGTCCAGCAATGAGTCCCTAGCAACCAGCCTGCATCTCTCACTGACGTAGTAATCACATTTTTGTAAAAAATAAATGTAGGTTTGACCCCAGAGTAATATAATCAGATATAAGACTTTTTATAATAACCCGCCATCCCCCAGAAGTAAGAGCATATTATAATCACTTCCGTGATATTTACTTACAGGCAATGGCCATTCCTATGAATCCTATTCTAAACAGGATATTTTCGGGAAAGAAATTTCCCGTTTCACTGTAAAAGAAAAAGAAAAACGCTCAATGTTAAATAATATAGAAAAATTGTCAGAAATGTTTTATCTTAATAATCAGCAGTCAGATAATAATCTATAGGACTGAGGAGATGCGTTTCTCTGTCCTCTTGCGGCTCCTCTGGGTAATGGAAGCCATTTTGTTAATTAGATATTTCCTCCTTATTTAAGTAATTACCTTATACATTCCCAAACTATAAAAGTCGTGTAATTCTCCATCTTACCTGATGTACATCAGTGGGGGGGCATGGCTGTTGATAACAGTCAGTGTGTAGCTACCAGAGAGCCAGGCCACACACCAAAAGGCCAAGAAGATGGTGAAGAATCCCAGTCCATTGATTTCCATAATAATGAAAAGTCGCCAATCAATTAGAAAATCGCGCTCTGTGTCAATTCACAGAAAGTAAGACCGCGCAGCTGTCAGGGGAATATTTATAACCTCTCATTATCTCTCTGTGACATCATAGCTCTGTGATGTCATCATGATGTCACAGTAAGGTCAGTTCTGCTGCTATCAAGGGGAATTCCCAACTTCTCAGCTCTCTGTGACATCATAGCTCCGTGATGTCATCATGATGTCACAGTAAGGTCAGTTCTGCTCTGGAGCTGCCATGGTTTAGTATCTGCTATGAACTTATATCTGCTATGGGCTTCGCAGACCCCAGAACACAAGTCATTGATGTAGTGACATTTTAGCGTCTTTTTTCACAGAGGTAAATGTAAGGTCATCTGTTATACTGTGCTAATAAAAAGTATTTACCCCCCTCCATTGATTTTTCCATGTTGTTTTGGGTGATGGCATTGTATCACAGGGGATTAAATTAGGTAAAACAAGACTGACAGGACCAATGATGTCATCACGCCCACATAACACAACCTCTAACATTTATATGAAATAACTGAGACCCAGACCAAGATGTGGGGTAAAGTGGGGTCGGCCACAGCTTTTATTATTAACAATAAATTTGAGGACGTTGTCCGCTGGTTGGATAAACACATTGCAAGATAAACATGTCACCCTGGGTGCCAGAACATTGCAGGCGCGATGGACATGCTCCAGTTGTTTCCGGGTGATTTCACGCACGGTAGAGACAAGATCCTCCTAGAACCGCCGCTGTGACATCTGGAACAGAACAAAATGATCAAAACAGGATGAACATAAAAACTCTGAAACAATTATCAACAAAATGACATTTAAGGCTATGTTCACACGCAAACTCAAAAACGTCTGAAAATACGGAGCTGTTTTCAGGCGAAAATAACTCCTGATTTTCAGACTTTTTTTAACAACTCGCGTTTTTCGCGGCGTTCTTTACGGACATTTTTGGAGCTGTTTTTCAATGGAGTCAATGAAAAATGCCTCCACAAACGCCCCAAGAAATGACCTGCACTTCTTTTGACGAGCCGTCATTTTACGCGCCGTATTTTGACAAAGGCTCGTGGGAACAGAACATCGTAATTCCCATTGAAAGCAATGGGCAGATGTTTGTAGACGTATTATGGGTGTTTTTTAATGCGTAATTCGAGGCTTAAAACTCCCGAATTACGTCTGAAACCACTGCGTGTGAACATACCCTAACTCCTTAACAAGATTCCTCATACATGTACGTGGCAGTCGTTAAGGGAAAGTATGGAGCGGGATCACGGGCTGAGCTCGCTCCTTACTTAGCGGGTATTCGCTGTGTAATATGGCCAACACCTCACTGCAACGGACAGAATCAAAAATCACTTTGAGTCTTCCCGTTTAACCCCTTAGATGCCACAGTCAATCCCGACCGCAGCATCTAAAGCATTAGAATGAGAGGGGCGACCCCCACCGACGTGCCCTTGTGCCCCCACGATGCTATAGCGGGATGCCGATGGTTATCATGGCAGCCTGGGGCCCTAATGAAGGGTCTGCCATCTTTGTTCTCCGGCAGGGCTTCATAGGTGGCTGTAAAAATCATGATATACTGTAATACTTTAGTATTGCAGTGGATCGTGTGAGCAATCCAATAATCGCTGGTTCAAGTTGTCGTGGAAGTCCATCGCTCAAAATATATTAGACTGAAATTTATACGAGTCCCAACAGACTCTCAAGGCCAGACTCCATTAGTCAGTATCCTAATTAGGATATTTCACCGATATATATCGAGAGAGGAGAAGAAAACACACAGACTCGCTTATATGTTCAAAATGCTCCTCTGAAGGATTTATTACCAAACTCAAACTGTTAAACTGAAATTCAGAAGGGGTGTCGGCTTGAGGTAAACCAATCAGAGACAATGTAACAGTATTTGTTATTCAGTAAAAAGCATACAATAAAATACATCCCAGATACATCATTATAATTCTTCACACATTATGTTTACAAGTGTCTTATCTCTCTTTTGGACAGAATGTCCTCGTGGAGATGGGGGAGACCTTCCCTCACGCATACTTGCCATCCCCCCATCTCACGCCCTATCCAACTTCACATGGGAACCAAGGTCAAAGATAAAACATACGAAATCAACATTACTTGTATTAAAGGAACAATGACTTTCCTATTCACTACAAAAGAACCAAGATGAGAACTCCAGACAAGATGGCTGCTGCACGAAACTAAATCATTTAAACATTATCATCACTTTCACATATTACATATCTTAGTAATTTGGCCTCCTGCTTGATAATTCACAATGTAATTTCATACAGAGAATATAAGCAAATAAATCATCCACTAGGGGGACTTCTAAACTGAATTTTAAGGCTATGTTCACACGGGGTATTTTGCCGAGTTTTTTGACGCGGAAACCGCGTCGCAAAACTCGGCAAAAACGGCCCGAGAACGCCTCCCATTGATTTCAATGGGAGGCGTCGGCGTGTTTTTCCCGCGAGCAGTAAAACTGCCTCGCGGGAAAAAGAAGCGACATGCCCTATCTTCGGGCGCTTCCGCCTCTGACCTCCCATTGACTTCAATGGGAGGCAGGAGAAAGCGTATTTCTCGCTGTTTTATGCCCGCGGCGCTCAATAGCCGCGGGCGAAAAACGGCGCGATAATCGCCGCGAAAATCGGCGTCCAGGGAGAGGAATATCTGCCTCAAAGTTCCAAACGGAATTTTGAGGCAGATATTCCTCCACCAAAATACTCCGTGTGAACATAGCCTAAAAAGTAAAATAAAGTTTTTTGCAAATATCCCAAAAAATAATATTTACATTTCTAAAAAATTCCCTCTTCCCATTTTTTCCCTAAAGTAATGTTAAACAACATATAAGTTAGTATAATTGCAGACACTGAAGCGCCTAGGGAGAGTGTCAGGGACTGCGAGGGGTTAAAGAAGGATGGAACGTTTAAATAATGCCCAGGACCAGTATTGGTGAACAAGGGGTAAGAGGGGAGTGGTTAAGGAGATATAAGGCTGGGGTTTGGGGCAGAACGCCCTCTTACCTCCAAGCTGCAGCAGGAGAAACATCCTCTGGTGGAGCTGGGAGATTCAGAGCCTTTTTTCCTGTCGTTTCGGCGGACAGTCTTGCACTGATGGTGGAGGATCTTTTGCGGCAGGTGGCACAGCGGGTGGCTTTGGAGGGGCCTGTCTGGCTGGAATCCCTGTTGGCGGATGGGAGAAGGAGTGGATCGGATTGGGGCATTGCTGCTTCTCACCCCCGGTCTCCTCCGGTCCCCTGCCAGCAGGGGTCGAGGCCGGGTGGGGATTGTTCTAGTGAGTGTAGGGTCAGGGGAACGTCTGGTCCGGTTTGCCCTTCTCCTGCCTCAACTAATTTTTCTCCTGTAGGTTCGGTGAGGGAGCGTTCCAGGCGAGGGAGGAAACGTCGTTCTGGAAGACATCGCCGCCACGGCCATCGCAGACGTCGCAGATCGGGTGGCGCGAAGAGGCATGGTCGGCGGTCTTCCTCGTCATCCAGCGAAGGATTCTCCTCCTCGTCAGCGTCATCAGCATCTGCCTCATCGGAGTCGCGGAAGAGGTCTTCGCGGAGATCATCACGGCCGCAGGGACACAGTCGACGCCGGGAGGTGCGGCACTTGTCGGAGGATCGTGAGCAGCTGTCCCAGGTTGTTTCTCCCGCCGGGTCGGTGGAGGAGGTTCAGGCCATGGTTCCAGTGCCGCGGCAAGTGGCTGAAGGACCCTCTGGAGTCGGTGGGACCTCTGGGAGCGGTGAGTCGGCCTGCGGTGACGCATGGCTTAATAAATCTAAGGCATCGGGTACGGATCTGATTTCTGTTTTAAAAGCCGTGGTGGCTGGTTTGAATGTGAACGAGGGAACGTCAGTTCCCTCTGTGCCACCAGGGGGGGGCTAGGCTCCCCTCTGAGAGAGAAAATACTTTAGCTAGTCTAAAGTTTCGGGATTCTTTGTTTTGTGGGGTCGCTCCTCTCGGGACTCATTTGTCAGCGGAGATCAAGGACAAAATTATGAGGAATGAATTTGTGGATATTTGGTCCTTGGTCTCTGTGGAGCAGGTGACTGTCGATAAGGAGCGGGTATTTGAGAGAGGTTCAGATAAAAAAGTTAAGGTCGCGAAAACTTTTGGCAACTGGGTACAGTGTTATGCTACACTGGCTCATGTTATTTGCCAGCGCTACTCCGTAAAAGGGGCCGAGTTGTTTGTTTACTTTGACACAATTTTCAGCGCCCACAGGCTGCACGGAGGTGCAGCCTGGTGGCGTTACGATGAAGAATTTAGGCGTCGTTTGGCTGTGTCGCCGGATATTAGTTGGGCGACAAAGGCAACGGATGTTTGGTTGCAGCTCATCTTAGCGCAAGGGAGCAGACAACAACGCCCCTTTCCCAGTGCGGCCGAAGCGCCAGGCCCCGTCCCTGGAGCTGCGGCCGCTAGGCCCACGGGAGCCTGCTGGCTCTACAACGAGGGTCATTGTCGGTTCTTTGCCACGTGCAAATTCCGACATGAATGCTCCATCTGTGGGTGCGCTCATTCGGCGCTCAGGTGTTTCCGGAGAGGTAAGCAGCCGGCCAAGGCACCTCCTTCCGGCGCAGCGGAGAACGCCGGTGGACGTTCTCGAGATGGGCCCATGGTTTGAGCGGTACCACAGGAGACGGGAAGCAGAGGTGCTCACTAGTGGCTTTTCCTATGGTTTTGAGATCCCTTTTGAATATTCTGCAACATTGTCATTGGCTGACAATTTGAAGTCGATCAATGAGAATGTCGGTGTTGCGCGTCTAAAATTGGCAAAGGAAGTTGAGTTGGGGTGGATGGCAGATCCATTTCGCGAGCCGCCGTATCCAAACTTACGAGTTTCCCCCCTTGGCTTAGTTCCAAAGAAGGAGCAGGGGAAGTTTAGGTTGATTCATCACCTTTCCTTTCCCCGCGGTGGATCGGTTAACGACGGGATCTCCAGGGCGGATGCGGCGGTTTCGTATACTTCTTTCGATGTTGCAGTGAGGTTGGTGCAGGCGGCAGGACAGGGCGCGTTTTTAGCTAAGTCTGACATTGAAGCGGCATTTCGGTTGCTGCCGCTTCATCCGGACTGTTTTCACCTGCTGGGTTGCTGTTTGGACGGTGCATTTTATGTTGATATGTGCCTTCCCATGGGTTGTTCCATATCGTGCAGTTATTTTGAAATGTTTGCTTCATTTCTAGAATGGGTAGTTCGCTTGGAGTCTGGGTTTGCTTCGGTCATTTATTATTTGGATGATTTTCTTTTTGTGGGCCCTAGGGACTCTGGGTTGTGCAGCACGTTGCTGCGGGTGTTTCGACAGGTGATGTCTCGTTTTGGTGTACCTATTTCAGAAGAAAAAACTGAGGGCCCGGTAACTGTTTTGTCCTTTTTGGGTATTGAAATAGATACCGTACGGATGATTTTTTGCTTGCCTGATGACAAATTGGCAAGTTTGGTGTCCCAGGTTGACCAGGTCATGGGGTCTAAAAAAGTGACATTAAAGCAGTTACAGTCGTTGTTGGGATTGCTGGTGTTTGCCTGTCGGATAATTCCTATGGGTCGTGTTTTTTCTCGGCGTTTGTCATTAGCCACTAGGGGTATATTGAAATCGGATCATTTCATCCGGGTAACTTCTTGGATGAAAAAGGATTTATTTGTCTGGCATTCGTTTTTGAGTTCATTTAATGGGAGGTCGGTTTGTCAGGACGCTGAGTTGTCTAATATAGATTTGGAATTGTTCACGGATGCAGCTGGGAGTGATGGTTTTGGAGCAATTTTAGGCCGAAGTTGGTGTAGGTCCCCTTGGCCCTCGAATTGGAGGGAGTTAGGTTTTGTACGTAATTTGACGTTATTAGAGTTGTTTCCTATTATAGTTGCTATAGATTTGTGGGGTAGCGTGATGGTGAATAAGCGGATTGTATTCTGGAGAGACAACATGGCGGTTGTGCACGCGGTGAACGGTTTGTCGTCTAGTTCATTGCCGGTATTAGCTTTATTACGATGGTTGGTTTTGAAATGTTTGGAGCTGAATGTGTGGTTTCGGGCGAAACATGTTCCGGGAGTTCATAATGTGATGGCCGATGCTTTGTCTCGTTCACAGATGTCCTGGTTTCGGGAATTGCACGCGGCAGCTTTGGCAGAAGGGGAGTCCCCACCCCTTCACTTATGGGCCCTGGTCGAGGACAACTTATGAGACTGTTGAGAGGTTCTGTGGTGGCAGCGACTTGGAAGAGTCATTGCAGAGCGTGGGATCGGTGGTTGGAGATTGCGGGGGGTAATTTTCCATCACAGGATGGTTGTCACCTTGATATCACCCTTACGAGTTTGGTGCAATTACGTCAGGAGGGTTGCAGTGCGGTCACTGCAGGTAAACATTTAGCAGGGGTGGCCTTTATGTTAAAATTGTGGGGATGTAGAGATGTTACAAAAGAATTTGTCGTTAGGCAGTCTTTGAAAGGGTGGAGAAAAGAGGCGTTTTCCAGGGACACGTGGCGTCCGGTATCCTTTGCGCTCCTGGGTCGGCTTCTATCCGTTTTGTGTGCCGGGATAAATATGAGGTTTCGTTGTTTGGCGCAGCGTTTTCTTTGGCTTTCTTTGCCACATTGCGGGTTAGTGAGCTGGTTCCACCCAGCGTGAACACACGCGGTGGGCTTCTCGGATCTGATTTGGTGGTGTTGGGTGATTCCCTCCGGGTCTGCGTTCGGAGGTCAAAAACAGATACGGCAGGGAGGGGAGCTTGGTTGTCGATTGGGAAGATGGGAGGCCAGGATTGTCTAGTAAGGTTGGTTCAAGAATTTGTGTCTGTCCGGGCGGCCGGGGCTCAATTCTTGATACATCAAGATGGTTCAGCATTGTCGCGCTTTCAATTTGAGGTGGTTTTTAAGGCTGGGCTGAAATACCTGGGGCTGCCACCGGGCGAGTTTGGTACGCATTCGTTTAGGATTGGCGCTGCCACGGATTCAGTGGCTATCATGCGTTTGGGTAGATGGTGTTCGAATAGCTATAAGTCGTATGTGCGACCGGATTTGGTTTTAAAGTGTGATTAATTATGGTGGTCCCTCTGTTAGTTCTTCTTTTTTCCCCCCTTGTGTTGCCCCCCTCCCCTCCCTCTCTTCCCCCCTCCCCTCCTTCCTCGGTTCTTTCCGGGTATCGTGTTATGCTATTCCTGTCTGTATCCTTTCTCTCATTTGACCTGGAATTTAGCTCGACTTCTCTTTTTGTTAGGGTCGCGGCGCCCCCAGGTGTGGATCCTGGGGCACTCATATGTGTATTGGGCGGCGGTCCGAGCAGTACGGAGGCCGTTGAGTCCGAATTTGGGCCTCTCACAGGCCGACGTCCACTGGAGAGGTGTCCAGGGACTACGGTGGGTGCAGTTGCTGCCAGAAGTAGTGGCAGTTCCGAGGCACACTGACGGACCTGTTGTCCTGATCATTAACGCCGGGGGGAATGATATCGGCCAAGTTAAAATGGCCGAGTTGTTATCATTAATTCGGACAGATTTGGCGCGTTTACAGGATCTGTTCGCTCGCTGCGTGGTGGTATGGTCTGAGATAGTGGCGCGGACGGTGTGGCGGGGTGCCAGGAACTTGGCAGCGTTGGAGAGAGTGCGCAGGTTGCTTAATGTGCGGGTGTCGCGGTTCGTTCGCTTGATAGGTGGAGTTGGGCTGCGGCACCAATCCTTGGAAGGGGATAATGCAGATTTGCTGGCGCCGGATGGGGTACACCTCAATGATATTGGGCTCGATATCTTTCTGTTAGATTTGTTGGATGGTGCCGAGAGAGGACTGGCGTTGCTTGGTGGGGGTGGTCGAGGGACTGAGTAGGTTTCTCAGTTCCCCTCCTTGGCGGAAAGTACGGCAAAGAAGACAGAGTTAGCACCCTACATGCCTGATGGAGTACAGGGAGCATCGGCATTTCAGGAGAAGGAGAGAAAAGAAAATATATATATATGTCTTCATGCCGATGGTTGTAAATAATAATAAAGCTGTGGCCACTTCCACATTTCCATAAAGAAGGTGTTGGTGTTTTATTTAAAGAAGGATGGTATAAGGTCCTGGGCAGGTAAGGTGGACAATGGGTCCTTGCAGTCTTGCAGACACTGAAGCGTCTAGGGAGAGTGTCAGGGACTGCGAGGGGTTAAAGAAGGATGGAACGTTTAAATAATGCCCAGGACCAGGATTGGTGAACAAGGGGTAAGAGGGGCCTGGTTAAGGAGATATAAGGCTGGGGTTTGGGGCAGAACGCCCTCTTACCTTCAAGCTGCAGCGGGAGAAACACCCGCCCTCCCTCCCCTTGTGGTGTTGGTTTTGGTTTTAAAAAATTTTCTACGGTTATGTTCTGGTGTTTTTCTGGTTCTTTTGTAGATGTCACAGCTGGCGGAAAGTACGGCAAAGAAGACAGAGTTAGCACCCTACATGCCTGATGGAGTACAGGGAGCATCGGCATTTCAGGAGAAGGAGAGAAAGAAATATATATATGTCTTCATGTCGATGGTTGTAAATAATAATAAAGCTGTGGCCACTTCCACATTTCCATAAAGAAGGTGTTGGTGTTTTATTTAAAGAAGGATGGTATAAGGTCCTGGGCAAATTAGGTGGACAATGGGTCCTTGCAGTCCTGATATCGCCGCGTTTGCAAAAGTCCGAACTATGAGGGTATGTTCACACGAGGTCATTAGGTCATTACGTCCGTAATTGACGGACGTATTTCGGGCGCAAGTACCGGACCGAACACAGTGCGATCATATTTTCAGTGCGAGACAGTTGTCCGGCAGCGAGGCAGGAATTGTATTAATCCGTAGAATAAAGTGAACATGTAGTTATTACTGCACAATAGACGCCGTAAAAACGAAATCCCCCAGAAAATGGTGCATTTGCTGTTTTTTTTTTTGTTGCTAATTTCACCCCACAAATAGTAATAAACTAAAATAAAAAAAACTAAATTGGTCGTGTCATTAAGGAGTCAAATCAAGAGAGGGAGTGGGGGAGGGAAAGACGCCAAGCTGCAGGGTCCAAAGAGGACGAAGGGCATTACTATCTTATAGGGAGCTCTATAGCCCCCCTACCATGTGATCACTGGCCAATCCCTGTAGATCATGATGATGTGATGCCACCCCCCATTTATTTATGCTAAGGGATTATTCCGACGAGCGGGATATACGTCCGTGCAACGCGCGTGATTTTCACGCGCATCACACAGACCTATTGGGGCCGTGCAGACATGTGCGTGATTTTTACGCTGCGTGAGTCCGTTGCGAAAAAGTCACGAGATGTCCGTTCTTTGGGCGTTTTTCACGCATCACGCACCCATTGAAGTAAATGCCACACGGAAGCACTTCCGTGCGGACTGCATTTTTCACGCAAGACTTGTTAAGTCTATGTAAATGAGTTGAGAAAACTTGGCCAAACAAGCACCAACCAGGAAGTGGATTTTCACTTGTTGGGTGTCACGGCACAGGGTGTGGACCCACTGGGCCGTACCGCGTAGCGGGGTAGCAGCTGGCCAACAAGGTACAAAACAATGTCTATAGTTCTGAACGGGTACCTGAGGCAATGTAGACAGTGGCAGGAACACGACTTGGCTTTCACAGCAGGTGACGCCGCGGATGCAGCGGAAGACACGACTTTGCTTTCACAGCAGGTGATGCCGCGGATGCAGTGGAAGACACGACTTGGCTTTCACAGCAGGTGACGCCGCGGATGCAGCGGAAGACACGACTTGGCTTTCACAGCAGGTGACGCCGCGGATGCAGTGGAAGACACGACTTGGCTTTCACAGCAGGTAACGATTGTACGGGATGCAGGGCACAGGCAGCAGGAACGGGTAACACTGGGAACTAGAAAACACTGGGAGACCTTTAGCCAGACAGACTAGGGTATACAATGCCCAGCTAGCTTGCCCAACAGACCCTATGAATGCCCCCACACTATAATGCCCCCACAGTATAATGCCACCACACAGTATAGTGGCCCCCCATAACTGCCCCCACACAGTATAATGCTCCCCATAGCAGCCCCCACACCGTATAATGCCCCTTATAGCTGACCACCACAGAATAATGTTCCCATAGTTGGACCCCTACAGTATAATGCGCCCATTGTTGCCCCTCACACTATAATGCCCCCTAGAGCTGCGCCAACAGTATAATGCCCCTATAGCTGCCCCCACAGTATATTGCCACCCATAGCTGGCCACATAAAGTATAATGCCCCCCTACAGTATAATGCCCCCATCGCTGTCTCATTCAGTATAATGCCCCCTCAGCAGCTGCCATATAACCCCCCCTCCAATACCCAGTATAATGCCCCAATAAGTATGTACCCAATAGAAGACTTATAACATAATTACTTACCTATCCCCGTTCCCACGATGGGTGGAGGATCCTTCTCCTCTGCACTGTGCTGTGAGTGACTCGGCGCAGACAGGCTTAGGGGCCCGGTTGCAGTTGCGACCCCTATAGCTACGCCACAGCCCTCATCTATAAAGAGCGTCTCTCTGGTGGAACCAGCACATCCGTGTATTACATAGAGGGTCAGTATTTGGTTCCCTGGTGGTCTTGGGTAAGGAAAAGGTAAATTGCTGTCTCCTTGGTGGTCTAATAGTTTACCATCCTCCACAGGCTCTAGTGGTGTGTCTGGCCGCTGACGGGAAGCTAAATGCAATATTCACATCGTGATCGAATTCCCTCCCCGCCCACCATCGATCATACAGATCATGGAATAACATTCGCAACCCCTCAAAAACCTTAAAGAGGCTCTGTCACCAGATTTTGCAACCCCTATCTGCTATTGCAGCAGATAGGCGCTGCAATGTAGATTACAGTAACGTTTTTATTTTAAAAAAACGAGCATTTTTGGCCAAGTTATGACCATTTTTGTAGTTATGCAAATGAGGCTTGCAAAAGTCCAAGTGGGTGTGTTTAAAAGTACAAGTCCAAGTGGGCGTGTATTATGTGCGTACATCGGGGCGTTTTTAATACTTTCACTAGCTGGGCGCTCTGATGAGAAGTAACATCCTCTTCTCTTCAGAACGCCCAGCTTGTGACAGTGCAGATCTGTGACGTCACTCACAGGTCCTGCATCGTGACGGCCACATCGGCACCAGAGGCTACAGCTGATTCTGCAGCAGCATCAGCGTTTGCAGGTAAGTCGATCTTACCTGCAAACGCTGATGCTGCTGCAGAATCAGCTGTAGCCTCTGGTGCCGATGTGGCCGTCACGATGCAGGACCTGTGAGTGACGTCACAGGTCTGCACTGTCAGAAGCTGGGCGTTCTGAAGAGAAGAGGATGTTACTTCTCTTCACAGCGCCCAGCTAGTACAAGTATTAAAAACGCCCCGATGTACGCACATAATACACACCCACTTGGACTTGTACTTTTAAACACACCCACTTGGACTTTTGCAAGCCTCATTTGCATAACTACAAAAATGGTCATAACTTGGCCAAAAATGCTCGTTTTTTTAAAATAAAAACGTTACTGTAATCTACATTGCATCGCCGATCTGCTGCAATAGCAGATAGGGGTTGCAAAATCTGGTGACAGAGCCTCTTTAAATAAAAGTCAAGCATACAATATAGTTGGAAGTAAAAGGCTGTGGTGTTCATTATGGGTAACATAAAAATATTAATAAATCTTTATAATCAACTTGAATGAATTAATAAATAAATAATTAAATAAATAATGTCCAATAATGAAACGTCCAATAAACAAGCACTTGTCCACACAGCATTAGCTGCGAGACAACCCACTAACAAACTCCGCGACGGGGATTCTGTCCTTGAACAAGGGAAGGTGGGCGGGAATTCTGTCCTTGAACAACGGAGGGTGGGCGGGAATTCTGTCCTTGAACAAGGGAGGGTGAGCGGGAATTCTGTCCTTGAACAAGGGAGGGTGGGCGGGAATTCTGTCCTTGAACAACGGAGGGTGAGCGGGAATTCTGTCCTTGAACAAGGGAGGGTGAGCGGGAATTCTGTCCTTGAACAAGGGAGGGTGGGCGGGAATTCTGTCCTTGAACAAGGGAGGGTGAGCGGGAATTCTGTCCTTGAACAAGGGAGGGTGGGCGGGAATTCTGTCCTTGAACAAGGGAGGTTGGGCGGGAATTCTGTCCTTGAACAAGGGAGGGTGGGCGGGAATTCTGTCCTTAAACAACGGAGGGTGGGCGGGAATTCTGTCCTTGAACAAGGGAGGGTGGGCGGGGCTGCTTCAAACAGCTTCTTCAGACAATCTGCTGATCGGACCAGACATCCTTTTATCCTCCAGGATTTCCCGCCGCTCAGCTCCTCAAACCAATCCCTGGACTGTTGCCAACATCTGCCTGGTCACAAGGTCAAACCTGAGGAAACTTCTAGAACAAGGTAAATACCGTAAAGCCACACCCCAAAGAAGGGGTGTGAGAAGACACCAAAAGACAAAATAGGGGGAAAAGCAGAATATAGGAAAAACAAGGGAACAGAATAAGGGAAAAGAAAGAAGAAAAAAGGGTAAAAGGGGGTGCGAAGTGATCCCATGTGTCCCCCACGCTATTCGCTCTAAAGGGGGGCCTCTCATTAGGTTTAATAAGGGGCCGCCAGGCTCCCCTGAGTCCGGACTATCACGTGTACACATTTTGTAGCAAGATTTTTTTATTGATAAAATGTACGTCTTATAGTGTAAAAAATATAATTATATTTTTCATAAATCTGAATTTTGCTACAAAAACATTGAGACGTTCTTATTCCTCCAGGTTCATGAGGACAGATCTATGGAAGACTCAGTGTTATTATTATTATTATTATTGACAGTAATAAAGACAAAAACAGGTTTCAGGTGGTAGAAAATGACTTTACTAAACCGTTTTATAAGCCAACAAACAATGACCATGAGGATAGTAAACAGTCCGCTGCTTCTCTCTCCTTGTGGTAAGATGATATTTGGGAGAAAGGTTGGAGGTGGTGGATGTCTCGGCACTTGGTTGTATAACCGGAGCTTCTGCAGTTTGAGATATTCCTGCTCGGCTGTGACGTGCCATTTATCCTCGCTGTAGAATCCGCTGGTTATAAACGGATCTTGTAGATCTTTCTCCCTGATGTAAGTTGTTTTTTGGAGAAAGCTTGGAGCTGGTAGATTTCGTGGCATTTCTAGAGCCTTTGCAGTTTGAGATGTTCCTGCTCGGCTGTGACGTGCCATTCCACCTCGCTGTAGAGTCCGCTGGTCATAAACGGATCTTGTAGATCTTTCTCCCTGATGTAAGTTGTTTTTTGGAGAAAGGTTGGAGCTGGTAGATTTCGTGGCATTTCCAGAGCCTTTGCAGTTTGAGATGTTCCTGCTCGGCTGTGACTTGTTATTCCACCTCGCTGTAGAGTCCGCTGGTCATAAACGGTTCTTGTAGCTCTTTCTCCCTGATGTAAGATGATATTTGGGAGAAAGGTTGGAGCTGGTGGATTGGTCGCCATCTCTGGAGTTAAGCAGTTTAGGATGTTCCCAGAGAAGTTCCTGCTCGGCTGTGACGTGCCATTCCACCTCATCTGTATTGTCCATTGTTTATAAATGGTTCTTCTCGCTCTTGGAGATGGTGAAGCTTTTCCAGGTAATTGTTATAGATAAACTCTAAGAAAAGAAACAAATATCCACATTATAAACCCCATGATTGTAGAGATGAATAATAATGTTATTACGAGGTCAGGTATACGAGGTGATAATGAGGTGACGTCTACTGACCTGCATATTCTGATAATAGCTCAATACATTCACCAGAATGAGGACCAACATCGACCACTCTATGATCTTTGATGTCATTTCACTGATCTGTTAAAAAAATATCAAAATTAATATAGAAAAAATTGCGCAAAACAAGAACTTTCCGCCCCAGCCGAGGTTTTGCCGCATTAATGTTTATTACATGGAGTCATGTGACTGACGGCGATGCCAAAATGGACCTGACCCATTGTCATATGACACCATATCCATTACATTGCGGACGTCACGATCACCATGGTGCTGAGAACGAGCACAAAGATTATAGGTCCAATTGTTTTCCTATAGAACGGCATCTAGGGGTACAAATAAAATCTATACAATAATCCAGAATAATCTCATTAATACCGGATTAAAGGAATTTTACATCGACTGGTTTGTACCAGCAGCTCAGCATGTCAATAACTTGATATTATGTATGAGATATACTGTACATACCTTTACACACTGATCTCCAGCGCACAGGTGGGTGTATACGGATACCTTATTTCCAATGACTGGTAATTTATTATATAGGAAAATAAAGTTTCTTATGTTTAGTAAGTGTCTTATAGGATTTACTACACTTTTATGTAAGATAAATGTTAATATAATACATATATAGCAATGACAGTACCGCTGCTTTCTATTCAGCATCTTCCTGCAAGAAGCTGAACAATGTTACCAGATGACGCTGTGTTACACCAGCATGTCGCCATCTGACGGCAGAGATCAGAAAATGAAGGGAAATGATCACCTCAGGATCTGAAGTTTTCTACATGTGAACCTAAAGACAAGGACGGTTGGATTCCATTCAAATATTATTTAAGAAAGGATACATGAAACCACTAAGGTCACGGCCATTATGCAGGACGCCAGTCTGAAATGGCTGATGAAGTTTCGGCTTTCGGACAATTTGTAGAGTAGTATGGACTGCCAAAGGTTGTAAAGGCTGCCAAACCCGAATGCAATGCAAGCATTAATCCGGTGAGTTATTGGATAATAGTAGGTCTAGAAAACAAGCAGACAGAGGTTAGAGCAAATCTTATGGAACTAATCACTAATTTACCCTCAGAACTTCCCAATAAATCCTAATTAACGTGTTCTGATATAATAACCCCAGAGACATAATGGATATAGAGGGGGGTCTCCTGCTTCCCTATTAGACAGAGCAGAAAGCCACTAACAAAAAATGGCTTCTGCTCTTGGGGGATTGAGGACACACATCTATTACATGGCCGTCCATTCATTCTAATAAGCCATGTAATACCACTTTAGTGTGTGGCCACTCGGTGATAACCGCTGATCATGATCACCAGGGCTTCAGCTGCCGGACCTACAGTAATTAGCTAATTGCCAGCGGGTCCCTATTTAGTGAAGATGGGACAACCCTATTAACGTAAAACATTTATTAACTAACCGAGAATGTAGCCATCATGGCTGTCCCGACGCATGATGACCATCCAATTGCCAGGAGGATCTTTTGAACCAAGGCCTGACGATCCCCAAAGGCTTCAGCATGGAGCATGATGTACTTATAGTGTAGAAACGTCAGGCCCAGAGCTGAAAAAGAGCAAATGAGCCGAATTAATCCTGTACCACGTGTAAAACAACCTAATAACATCTATGAAACGCGGACCAAACGCTAAACCAACAAGAAACCTTCAATAATGGACGGGAACATTTATCTGCATCGTCTAATCCGGACAATTATTATCAGTTGAAATTAACAAAACTTTATTTTTATTTTTTAGAAAATTTTGATTACTACTGCAGGCTGAGATGGGGGCAGGGTGCGATTGATGCCAAGTCTGAGTCATGTCTGACAGTCTGGTTGCTAGGGATACACTACCTAACAACCACAGTCTTGTCCAGCAATGAGTCCCCTAGCAACCGGCCTGCATCTCTCACTGACGTAGTAATCACATTTTTGTAAAAAATAAATGTAGGTTTGACCCCAGAGTAATATAATCAGATATAAGACTTTTTATAATAACCCGCCATCCCCCAGAAGTAAGAGCATATTATAATCACTTCCGTGATATTTACTTACAGGCAATGGCCATTCCTATGAATCCTATTCTAAACAGGATATTTTCGGGAAAGAAATTTCCCGTTTCACTGTAAAAGAAAAAGAAAAACGCTCAATGTTAAATAATATAGAAAAATTGTCAGAAATGTTTTATCTTAATAATCAGCAGTCAGATAATAATCTATAGGACTGAGGAGATGCGTTTCTCTGTCCTCTTGCGGCCCCTCTGGGTAATGGAAGCCATTTTGTTAATTAGATAATTTCCTCCTTATTTAAGTAATTACCTTATACATTCCCAAACTATAAAAGTCGTGTAATTCTCCATCTTACCTGATGTACATCAGTGGAGGGGCATGGCTGTTGATAACAGTCAGTGTGTAGCTACCAGAGAGCCAGGCCACACACCAAAAGGCCAAGAAGATGGTGAAGAATCCCAGTCCATTGATTTCCATAATAATGAAAAGTCGCCAATCAATTAGAAAATCGCGCTCTGTGTCAATTCACAGAAAGTAAGACCGCGCAGCTGTCACGTGAATATTTATAACCTCTCATTATCTCTCTGTGACATCATAGCTCCGTGATGTCATCATGATGTCACAGTAAGGTCAGTTCTGCTGCTGTCAAGGGGAATTCCCAACTTCTCAGCTCTCTGTGACATCATAGCTCCGTGATGTCATCATGATGTCACAGTAAGGTCAGTTCTGCTCTGGAGCTGCCATGGTTTAGTATCAGCTATGAACTTATATCTGCTATGGGCTTCGCAGACCCCAGAACACAAGTCATTGATGTAGTGACATTTTAGCGTCTTTTTTCACAGAGGTCAATGTAAGGTCATCTGTTATACTGTGCTAATAAAAAGTATTTACCCCCTCCATTGATTTTTCCATGTTGTTTTGGGTGACGGCATTGTATCACAGGGGATTAAATTTGGTAAAACAAGACTGACAGGACCAATGATGGCATCACCCCCATATAACACAACCTCTAAAATTTATATGAAATAACTGAGACCCAGACCAAGATGTGGGGTAAAGTGGGGTCGGCCACAGCTTTTATTATTAATAATAAATTTGAGGACGTTGTCCGCTGGTTGGATAAACACATTGCAAGATAAACATGTCACCCTGGGTGCCAGAACATTGCAGGCGCGATGGGCATGCTCCAGTTGTTTCCGGGTGATTTCACGAACGGTAGAGACAAGATCCTCCAAGAACCGCCGCTGTGACATCTGGAACAGAACAAAATGATCAAAACAGGATGAACATAAAAACTCTGAAACAATTATCAACAAAATGACATTTAAGGCTATGTTCACACGCAAACTCAAAAACGTATGAAAATACGGAGCTGTTTTCAGGCGAAAATAACTCCTGATTTTCAGACTTTTTTTAACAACTCGCGTTTTTCGCGGCGTTCTTTACGGACGTTTTTGGAGCTGTTTTTCAATGGTGTCAATGAAAAACACCTCCACACGTCCCAAGAAATGACCTGCACTTCTTTTGACGAGCCGTCATTTTACGCGCCGTATTTTGACAGCGACGCGTAAAATAAAGGCTCGTGGGAACAGAACATCGTAATTCCCATTGAAAGCAATGGCCAGATGTTTGTAGACATATTATGGGTGTTTTTTAATGCGTAATTCGAGGCTTAAAACTCCCGAATTACGTCTGAAACCACTGCGTGTGAACATACCCTAACTCCTTAACAAGATTCCTCATACATGTACTTGGCAGTCGTTAAGGGAAAGTATGGAGCGGGATCACGGGCTGAGCTCGCTCCATACTTAGTGGGTATTCGCTGTGTAATATAGCCAACACCTCACTGCAACGGACAGAATCAAAAATCACTTTGAGTCTTCCCGTTTAACCCCTTAGATGCCACAGTCAATCACGACCGCAGCATCTAAAGCATTAGTATGAGAGGGGCGACCCCCACCGACGTGCCCTTGTGCCCCCACGATGCTATAGCGGGATGCCGATGGTTATCATGGCAGCCCGGGGGCGTAATGAGGGGTCTGCCATCTTTGTTCTCCGGCAGGGCTTCATAGGTGGCTGTAAAAATCATGATATACTGTAGTACGTTAGTATTGCAGTGGATCGTTTGAGCAATCCAATAATCGCTGGTTCATGTCCACTCGGGGGACTTCTAAACTGAATTTTAAAAAGGAAAATAAAGTTTTTTACAAGTATCCCAAAAATAATATTTACATTTCTAAAAAATTCCCTCTTCCCATTTTTTCCCTAAAGTAATGTTAAACAACATATAAGTTAGCATAACTGATATCGCCGCGTTTGCAAAAGTCCGAACTATTACAATCTGATGTTATCTAACCCACTCGCTGAACACCGTAAAAAAAACAATAAAAATGTTTAAAACACCCAATTTGCTGTTTTTTGGTCACGTTAGTTTCCCCAAAAAATAGAATAAAACCTAGTCAAAAAGTCGCACCCCAAAATGGTAACAACAAAAGCTCGCCTCGCAAAAAATAAGCCCTCACATCGCTCAATCAACGGAAACATAAAAAAGTTATGGCTCTCAGAATTTGGTGACACAAAACAAATTTTTTTAACAAATAGTTTTACAAAGTGGTAAAACATGAAAAAAATATAAAGTCGATATCACCGTAATCGTATTAATCCGTAGAATAAAGTGAACATGTAGTTATTACTGCACAATAGACGCCGTAAAAACAAAATCCCCCAGAAAATGGCGCATTTGCTTTTTTTTTTTTTTTTGCTAATTTCACCCCACAAATAGTAATAAACTAAAATAAAAAAAAATAAATTGGTCGTGTCATTAAGGAGTCAAATCAAGAGAGGGAGTGGGGGAGGGAAAGACGCCAAGCTGCAGGGTCCAAAGAGGACGAAGGGCATTACTATCTTATAGGGAGCTCTATAGCCCCCCTACCATGTGATCACTGGCCAATCCCTGTAGATCAGGATGATGTGATGCCACCCCCCATTTATTTATTCTTAAAGTGACCCCGCCAGTCAAAGCTCCCAACCGTATGCCCCTGGGGAACTGAGAAGCTGTATACAGTGATCTGCATGTAATATAATTATTAACCCCTTGATGTTGCAACCAATTTTGTCGATTAAGCTGCAAATAATTTTTTCCGCTTTTGTCTTCCTTCATTGTGACCATTTTGCAGTACATTTAAATTAGCATTTAAAGGAGCACTCCACTTTATTGTTTTATTGCACCCTCCATTTGTACATTGGTGTTTCACTGGAGTGCTGTGTGTAGAAATACTTACCGATCCCCGAATCCTGTCGTTTTCCGGGTCCATTCTGACCTGGTCTAGAATCACTGCTGTTCAGAATTCCTGGAAGTCAATGCATTCCTATGGAGCCTCGTTCTGGCCTCGTTGTGGCCTCGTTCTGGCTCCCATAGGAATGCATTGAGAGCCGGAGTTCCGGTTTATTCAAAAGCACAGTAACTTCAGACAAGTCTGGGGGAAGGTCACGTGAGCGGCGTTGGACCCGAAAAATACAAGATGCGGGGATCGGTAAGTATTTTGCTCACAGCACCCCACTGAAACACCAATGTACAAATGGAGGGTGCAATAAAAAAATAAAGTGGAGTGCTCCAATAATTTATCTTTATTTTTATTGTTTTTTGAAGTTTTTTAAGCCCTTCATCATTCACCATAAATAAGATGTTATTGTTCGCGTCAGAAAACTGTTATAGGAGTCAGTAGCTGTCACTGTTATAGGGGTCAGTAGCTGTCACTGTTATTGGGGTCAGTAGCTGTCACTATTATTGGGATCAGTAGCTGTCACTATTATTGGGGTCAGTAGCTGTCACTATTATTGGGGTCAGTAGCTGTCACTATTATTGGGGTCAGTAGCTGTCACTATTATTGGGGTCAGTAGCTGTCACTATTATTGGGGTCAGTAGCTGTCACTATTATTGGGGTCAGTAGCTGTCACTATTATTGGGGTCAGTAGCTGTCACTATTATTGGGGTCAGTAGCTGTCACTATTATTGGGGTCAGTAGCTGTCACTATTATTGGGGTCAGTAGCTGTCACTATTATCGGGGTCAGTAGCTGTCACTATTATTGGGGTCAGTAGCTGTCACTATTATTGGGGTCAGTAGCTGTCACTATTATTGAGTCAGTAGCTGCCACTATTATTGGGGTCAGTAGCTGTCACTATTATTGGGATCAGTAGCTGTCACTATTATTGGGTTCAAAAGCTGTCACTATTATTGGGGTCAGTAGCTGTCACTATTATTGGGGTCAGTAGCTGTCACTGTTATTGGGGTCAGTAGCTGTCACTATTATTGGGGTCAGTAGCTGTCACTATTATTGGGGTCAGTAGCTGTCACTATTATTGGGGTCAGTAGCTGTCACTATTATTGGGGTCAGTAGCTGTCACTATTATTGGGGTCAGTAGCTGTCACTTTTATTGGGGGTTGCAGCTGTCACTATTATCGGGGTCAGTAGCTGTCACTATTATTGGTGTCAGTAGCTGTCACTATTATTGGGGTCAGTAGCTGTCACTGTTATTGGGGTCAGTAGCTGTCACTGTTATTGGGGTCAGTAGCTGTTACTATTATTGGGGTCAGTAGCTGTCACTATTATTGGAGTCAGTAGCTGTCACTATTATTGGGGTCAGTAGTTGTCACTATTATTGGGGTCAGTAGCTGTCACTATTATTGGGGTCAGTAGCTGTCACTGTTATTGGGGTCAGTAGCAGTCACTGTTATTGGGGTCAGTAGCTGTCACTATTATTGGAGTCAGTAGCTGTCACTATTATTGGGGTCAGTAGTTGTCACTATTATTGGGGTCAGTAGCTGTCACTATAATGGTGGCAGTAGCTGTTACCTCTAGAGGATCTGGCTGTTACTGCATGGTGGGCTATGGTTGTCACTTATCAGACCCTCCAATCTACCTACCAACTCTCATCTTTTGAATTGGTTGCTATGGTTACTTCTGGGAAGATGTGGAGTCGAAAAATTAGCAGTTTTCCCCCCATTCTTTTCGGATTGGGGCAGCGACAGAGGCGGTGGCATGGGGATTGGGTGAGGAAGTGGTAAAGCGGATAGGTCGATGGGATTCCCGCCGTTTCCAGCTGTATGTGCGCCCTCAGTTTATATCAGGGGTCTCAAACTCGGCCGGGTAAGTGGGCCGCATATAGAAAAAATGGGAAGTTGACGGGCCGCATTACTTTCAAATTTGATACAATACTAAATTATTGTTAATCAATTAGTTATTTGAACTACTATAACACTATATTACTAGAATAATAATACTACATTACTATAATAATAGCGCTAGGTTTAAAATTTGAGATATTTCTCCACGTGCTTATTTCAACAATCCAACTTTCCAGTTTAAGTGTCGCTAAATGCAGTCCGGCGGCTCAGTTAGCACACATGTCAAGATTGGGCAGCCCCTTTTTAGATAGTGCCGCAGTGCCCTCTGTGGATGCTGCCACAGTGCCCTCTGTGGATGCTGCCGCAGTACCCTCTGTGGATAATGCAACACACAGTGCCCTCTGTAGATAAGGCCACAGTGCCCTCTGTAGATAAAGCCACAGTGCCCTCTGTAGATAAGGCCACAGTGCCCTCTGTAGATAAGGCCACAGTGCCCTCTGTAGATAAGGCCACAGTGCCCTCTGTAGATAAGGCCACAGTGCCCTCTGTAGATAAGGCCACTGTGCCCTCTGTAGATAAGGCCACAGTGCCCTCTGTAGATAATGCAACACACCCCTAGATAATGCCAGTGTCCTCTTCAGATACTGTCACACACCCACTTGTAGATAACGCCACAGTGCCCTCCCTAGAGGCTGCCACAGTGCCCTCTGTAGAGGCTGCCACAGTGTCCTCTGTAGAGGGTGCCCTATGTTGAGGCTGCCACAGTGCCCTCTGTAGAGGCTGCCACAGTGCCCTCTGTAGAGGCTGCCACAGTGCCCTCTGTAGAGGCTGCCCCAGTGCCCTCTGTAGAGGCTGCCACAGTGCCCTCTGTAGAGGCTGCCACAGTGCCCTCTGTAGAGGCTGCCCCAGTGCCCTGTGTAGAGGCTGCCACAGAGCCCTCTGTAGAGGCTGCCCCAGAGCCCTCTGTAGAGGCTGCCCCAGTGCCCTCTGTAGAGGCTGCCTGAGTTCCCTCTGTAGAGGCTGCCCCAGTGCCCTCTGTAGAGGCTGCCCCAGGGCCCTCTGTAGAGGCTGCCCCAGTGATGTCAGGGGCTTGCCCAGAGCTGTAGTCCCAGGCAAAGCGCTAGTAGGCTCTTCCTGGGACTCCAGCTGTGCTCCTGACATCACTGGGACTCCTGCTCTAGGGAAGCCCCTGACATCATTGTCGATGTATGGACAGCGATGTCAGAGGCTTCCCCAGAGTCCCGGAGCAGAGCCGATAATAGCGCTCTGCTCGGGACTCCGCTCTGGGGAAGACCCTGACACACTGTCCATATATGGGCAGCGATGTCAGGGAATTCCACAGAGTCCCGGAGCAGAGCCGACACCAGCGCTCTGCTCGGGACTCCGGCTCTGGGGAAGCCCCAGACATTGCTGTTCATATGTGGACAGCGATGTCAGGGAATTCCACAGAGTCCCGGAGCAGAGCTGACACCAGCGCTCTGCTCGGGACTCCGGCTCTGGGGAAGCCCCAGACATCGCTGTTCATATGTGGACAGCGATGTCAGGGAATTCCACAGAGTCCAGGAGCAGAGCCGACACCAGCGCTCTGCTCGGGACTCAGGCTCTGGGGAAGCCCCAGACATCGCTGTTCATATGTGGACAGCGATGTCAGGGAATTCCACAGAGTCCAGGAGCAGAGCCGACACCAGCGCTCTGCTCCGCTCTGGGCAAGACCCTGACACACTGTCCATATATGGGCAGCGATGTCAGGGAATTCCACAGAGTCCCGGAGCAGAGCCGACACCAGCGCTCTGCTCGGGACTCCGGCTCTGGGGAAGCCCCAGACATCGCTGTTCATATGTGGACAGCGATGTCAGGGAATTCCACAGAGTCCAGGAGCAGAGCCGACACCAGCGCTCTCCTCCGCTCTGGGCAAGACCCTGACACACTGTCCATATATGGGCAGCGATGTCAGGGAATTCCACAGAGTCCCGGAGCAGAGCCGACACCAGCGCACTTCTCGGGACTCCGGCTCTGGGGAAGCCCCAGACATTGCTGTTCATATGTGGACAGCGATGTCAGGGAATTCCACAGAGTCCCGGAGCAGAGCTGACACCAGCGCTCTGCTCGGGACTCCGGCTCTGGGGAAGCCCCAGACATCGCTGTTCATATGTGGACAGCGATGTCAGGGAATTCCACAGAGTCCAGGAGCAGAGCCGACACCAGCGCTCTGCTCGGGACTCAGGCTCTGGGGAAGCCCCAGACATCGCTGTTCATATGTGGACAGCGATGTCAGGGAATTCCACAGAGTCCAGGAGCAGAGCCGACACCAGCGCTCTGCTCCGCTCTGGGCAAGACCCTGACACACTGTCCATATATGGGCAGCGATGTCAGGGAATTCCACATAGTCCCGGAGCAGAGCCGACACCAGCGCTCTTCTCGGGACTCCGGCTCTGGGGAAGCCCCAGACATCGCTGTTCATATGTGGACAGCGATGTCAGGGAATTCCACAGAGTCCCGGAGCAGAGCCGACACCAGCGCTCTGCTCGGGACTCCGGCTCTGGGGAAGCCCCAGACATCGCTGTTCATATGTGGACAGTGATGTCAGGGAATTCCACAGAGTCCAGGAGCAGAGCCGACACCAGCGCTCTGCTCCGCTCTGGGCAAGACCCTGACACACTGTCCATATATGGGCAGCGATGTCAGGGAATACCACAGAGTCCCGGAGCAGAGCCGACACCAGCGCTCTGCTCGGGACTCCGGCTCTGGGGAAGCCCCAGACATCGCTGTTCATATGTGGACAGCGATGTCAGGGAATTCCACAGAGTCCCGGAGCAGAGCCGACACCAGCGCTCTGCTCGGGACTCTGGCTCTGGGGAAGCCCCAGACATCGCTGTTCATATGTGGACAGCGATGTCAGGGAATTCCACAGAGTCCCGGAGCAGAGCCGACACCAGCGCTCTGCTCGGGACTCCGGCTCTGGGGAAGCCCCAGACATCGCTGTTCATATGTGAACAGCGATGTCAGGGAATTCCAGAGTCTCGGAGCAGAGCCTATACTAGCGGCTCTGTGTCCCGCGGGCCGCAGATGACAGCCCCAGGGGCCGCATGCAGCCCGCGGGCCGCGTGCTTGAGACCCCTGGTTTATATGATAGTCCAGTCGTAATCCCTCCTTCTCTACACTCCCTCCTGCTCCCCTCGTCGCTTTTTCTCTCCTCCTCCATGTTTCGCTTGCATCCTTACTCGTTTTGTTAATCAGTGGTTTTATTTTTCAGGACCCGCGGGCCGATTGGTGTGGATCGTCGGGCATTCCTACGTTCATTGGGGGGCGGAGCGGGCGGATGTTCGTCCGGACGGGCGGCAGTTGGGTTTTCGGCGGGAGGATGTAGTCGTGCGGTGGCTTGGGAGTAGGGGGATGCTGTGGAGTCGGGTGTTGCCGGACGTGCATCGGTTTGCACTGATGGACAGGGCCCCGGATGTCTTGGTGTTACATGTCGGGGGTAACGATTTGGGTAGTCGTCCTTTTCGTGAGTTGATCAGGGATATAAAATACGATCTACTCAGGTTATGGTCCGTTTTCCCGCGTATTAAGGTGGTGTGGTCAGAGATTGTCCCGCGGAAGTTTTGGCGGCATGCATGATCGGTGCCGCGGTTAAATAAAGCCAGGGTAAAGGTTAATCGGGCAGTTTCGGGTTTCGTGGTGAGAAACGGGGGGGTCTTCGTGCGTCATATGACTTCGAGGATGGCCAGGGTAATTATTAGCTAGGTGATGGTGTGCACCTGACGGCCGTGGGGATTGACCTGTGGACTCTGCGCCTGCAGGAAGGTATCGAAAAGGCCCTCTTGTTGGGTGGGGGCTTGCATACTTAAAGGTGTCTAAGTATGTTCGTGTGGCGGATTGGGGGTCCTTGGAGTTGGTGGTAAATTACTGTGGGGGGGGATTCATAGGGGGTATGGTCCCTCCCCAATTTATTATGGTTGGTAGTCTGGTCAATTTGGGCTCCTGCTGGGTGGTGTCCCGAGGAGTGGTCAATTTGGGCTCCCGCTGGGTGGAGTCCCGGGGAGTGGTTGCGGTTGAGGTCAGCCAACTGCAGGTATACCGGTGCCCCTGAGCTAGTAGGGTGATGGCTGGGAGTAAAATACTATGCAGGTGGGCTGTTTCGTGACAGACTTTTGTAGCTCCAAGGACTCCCCTTCCATTGTTATTATTATTTGTAAATTGTTGTTCTTGATGTTTGTTTGTAAATAAAATGGCTGCTGTGGCCAAATTTATCCAACCCAAGTGTCTGAGTCTTATTAGAGGGACAGGGGGTTTGGGAAAAGGTATGGCCATTAATGGGGAAGGTGAGTAGATGAAGCCACTTCCCCCCGGTAGGAGTGTACGCACTCTACAGTCCCCTGATCAAGTACAGGCTGGACCCGGCAGAATGCCATAGGGGGAGGCCACCATGATCAGGGATGTAGGAAGGGAAGGAGTTAAGGAGTTAGGGGTGTGGTTAGGAGGGGGCGTATGTGAGTGGGGCGAGGTCAGGTTACTTAAGGGTAGGAGAGAGGAAGGACGCTGCCATCTTTAGTTAACAGCACAGGGAAGCTTGTCCCACCCTCCCTCCCAAAATGTTGTGTTCGTCTGTGTTGGTTATTTTGGTATTTCGCTTTGTTGCTCGTTGTTTTTGTTTTTCCGCAGGTACCAGAGGATGCTGTGGAACAGTTTTGCAATGTCGCAGCAGTTGTATGGCGGATTGGGGGTCCTTGGAGTTGGTGGTAAATTACTGTGGGGGGGGGATTCATAGGGGGTATGGTCCCTCCCCAATTTATTATGGTTGGTAGTCTGGTCAATTTGGGCTCCTGCTGGGTGGTGTCCCGAGGAGTGGTCAATTTGGGATCCCGCTGGGTGGAGTCCCGGGGAGTGGTTGCGGTTGAGGTCAGCCAACTGCAGGTATAACGGTGCCCCTGAGCCAGTAGGGTGACGGCTGGGAGTAAAATACTATGCAGTTGGGCTGTTTCGTGACAGACTTTTGTAGCTCCAAGGACTCCCCTTCCATTGTTACTATTATTTGTAAATTGTTGTTCTTGATGTTTGTTTGTAAATAAAATGGCTGCTGTGGCCAAATTTATCCAACCCAAGTGTCTGAGTCTTATTAGAGGGACAGGGGGTTTGGGAAAAGGTATGGCCATTAATGGGGAAGGTGAGTAGGTGAAGCCACTTCCCCCCGGTAGGAGTGTACGCACTCTACAGTCCCCTGATCATGGTCCAGTGCCGGCAAGTGCTGTGATTTGGCAGTCTGTATTGACTGGCCAATCACAACGCAGAAGTATTATTTTACCAGCATCTCCTGCTCTGTGAGGGCTCAACTGTGTCCTGGAAACTGACAGAGCCAGATGCTGTGTAGATAGGAATGAAAATGAACATAAAGCCGGCAATCAGTCCCCTCACCAGCTGATAAAACACTACAACCACCATCATCTGGTGATCAGTGTCACCAAACCAGTCCTTAGTCCTGTCCTCAGTCCTGTCCTCAGTCCTCTTATCACCTGTACCCAGCTGTATACCCCTAGATTGCCCACTGCCTGAGGTCCTGGTTAGGTAGCAACGACACTTCTCATTTAGAATTTGGTAGGTAGGTAGGGTTTCCACACTTTCAAATACAGCAGGGTCAATGGTGGACGCTCCGCTCCTATGGTTCAGTTGAAATGTAAAAAAACCAACGCTCATCAGACCTGTCATCGCCTGTCATCAGACCTGTCATCGCCTGTCATCAGACCTGCAATCGCCTGTCATCAGATGTGTCATCGCCTATCATCACCTGTCATCAGACCTGTCATTGCCTGTCATCAGACCTGTCATAGCTAATTGTAATATTAGTAAAAACCCAAAATAAACTAAATATTTTCCCTATAGCCAATACACTATGCCCTGTAGGCAGCTGTAATAGTAATGGAGGGAGTGACCCTCTCACCCGGGTTATAAAGCTGGGTGAGAGGATAAAATGCAGAGTAGATGTGTAACTTTAGCAAAAAAAAATATTTTCATATGTTTTTTAATAAATGTATTTTCTGGGCTGCATTTTATGGAATGGTGGGTGGGTTAGCAGTGGGACCTGCCATTCCACCTCCCTCCAGTGCGGGATTTTCAGGCTGCCAACTTCACAACTAATAATTCTTACTATACCCCTAGATGAATACCATGAGATGTGTCCGTCACATAGTCACAATTCTCACTATACCCCTAGGTAAATTTCTTGAGGGGTGTAGCTTCAAAAATTGGGTTACTTCTGTGGGGTTTATAATATTTTGACACCTCAAATCGTCTGTAATCACGGCACAACATGATAAATACCACCATAGTGGGCCTTGAAATATTGCATAGTGCTCCTTATTTCCTGAGCCGAACCGTGTGCCTAAACACCAGTTTACATCCACATATGGGGTGTTGCCGTACTTGGTAGAAATTGTGTACAAACTTTTGCCGTGCTATTTCTCCTATTACACCTTAGGAACAAAAATGGAGAAATTTAGATTTTTCATTTTTCATGGACCAAACAACTGTGGGGACAAGTTTTCTAGGCCACTAGATTAATTCCTTTCTTTTATGGGTATAGATTCCAAAATGGCATCATTTTTTGGGGTTTCCACTGTATTGATACTTCAGGGGCTCTGCAAATGCAATATGGCGGCCTTAAAGCATCCCAACAAAATCTGTGCTCCAAAAATCCAAATGGCGCTCCTTCCCTTCTGAGCCCTGCTGTGGGTCCAAACAGCAGTTTATTACCACATATGGGATATTTCCGTAATCAGGAGAAATTGCTTTACAAATGTTGTGGTGCTCTTTCTCCTTTATTCTTTCCAAAAATTAGAAAATTCAACGTTTTTCTTAGAAAAAAAGTAGATTTTCATTTTCACAGACTAATTCAAATAAATTTAGCTAAAAAACCTCTAGAAAAATTCCTTGAGGGGTGTAGTTTCCAGATTGGTGTAACTTTTGGGGTGGTTTCCACTGTTTTGGCACCACAAAAGCTCTGCAAACCTGACATGGTGCCTAAAATATATTCTTAAAAAAAAGGAGGCCCCAAAATCCACTGGGTGCTCCTTTGCTCCAGAGGCCTCTGCCATTAGCACACTAGGGCCAAATGCTTTACAAATTAATTTTGACCAAAAAAACAATAAATTGTAAATTTCACCTGTTATTCCTGTGAAACGCCTAAAGGGTTAAAACACGTTGTGAATGCTGTTTTGAATACTTTTAGGGGTGCAGTTTTGAAAATGAGGTGTTTTATGGGGGTTTCTAATATATGGACCCCTCATAGCCACTTCAGACTGAACTGGTCCCTGAAAAAATAGCCTTTTGAAATTTTCTTGAAAATGTGAGAAATTGCTGCTAAAGTTCTAAGCCTTGTAACATCCGAGAAAAACGAGGCACACATAAACTAGACATATGGGGGATGTGAACTAGTAACTATTTTGTGTGGTATTACTAATTATCTTACAAGCAAATACATTTACATTTTATAGAAAAATCACAATTTTTGTAAATTTTCTTGTTTTTCACAAATAAATATTGAATTTATCGACCAAACTTTTCCACTAATATAAAGTACAACATGTCCCAAGAAAACAATCTCAGAATCGCTGGGATAGGTAAAAGCATTCCCAAGTTATTTCCACATAAAGGGACACATGTCAGATTTGAAAATATCGGTTTGGTTTTTAAGGCCAAAACAGGCTGGGGTTAAAGCCGCTTACTTCTGTGTATTAGATCGCATGTAAGGGCCTGAGGTAATTCCTTTTATGGCTAACAATTACTGATGGATTGGTAGAGCGACATAAGTCTGGTGATCGATGATGAGATATTGCAGAGCAAGGGGCCCATATACTGTTCTTGCATGTGGCCCCCGGCTGTCTACAGCGAGTGCATGGAGTACATTGGGGCCGGTCACATGACGAAGAGTCGTGTCGTCATAAAGGAAGACTGTGTGTCTAGACTTCCGGTCCCCACGGCAGAGCCGACAGCCTATGAGAACCAGCCGGAGGCCGGTCCTCATAAGCTTCCTGTCAGTGTGACTCTCATCGTCACACTGACAGTTTATAATACGTTACACTACCTAGGTAGTGTAATGTATTATAGCAGCGATCAGTGCCGCAGGTCTTCAAGTAAAACAAGTAAAAAATAAAGTAATAAAAATGTTTCATAAAAGTGTAAAAACAAGTTATAAAAGTTACAAAAACAAAAAATGCTTTTTTTCCTATAATAAGTCTTTTATTATAGGGAAAAAATGAAAATGTTAAAAAAAAGTACATATATTTGGTATGACCGCGTTCACAACGACCCAAACTATAAAACTATAATATTATTTTTTCCGCACGGTGAACAGCGCAAAAAAAATAATTGAAAAACTATGTCAGAATCACAATTTTTTTGGTCATCAACCCTCCAAAAATATAGAATAAAAAGTGATCAAAAAGCCGCATGTACCCTAAAATAGTACCAATAAAAACTGCAGCCCGTCCCGCAAAAAACAAGCCCTTACAAAGCTTTTTTGACTGAAAAATAAAAAAGTTATGGCTCTCAGAATATGGTGACACAAAAAAGAAATAATTTTATCAAAAAGTGATTTTATTGCGCAAATGCCACAAAACATAAAAAAAACGATATACATCTGGTATCGCCGTAATCGTACCGACCCGCAGAATAAACTAAAATGTAATTTATAGCGCAAGGTGAAAAGTGTAAAAAAAAAAAGACAAAAAACATTGTCAGAATTTTTTTTTTGTCACTTTGCTTGCCAAAAAAATCTAATAAAAAGTGATAAAAAAATCACATGTACCCTAAAATGGTACCAATGAAAACTACAGATTGTCCCGCAACAAATAAGTCCTCGCACGGCTCCGGTGAAGAAAAAATAAAAAAAGTTCTGTCTCTCAGAATATAGCGACAGAAATTGTGCAGTGTCCAAAAGCTGATAAGATCGGGCGCCATTTATCAGTGCGACATTGGCCACATATCTGCGGATTATTATTTATTTACCAAATTATTATACCCTCTTATTATGTCCTGATGTACTCTGCCCAGCCTACATGTAGCCCCACATTATAAACTGAAATACCAGCAAAACCCCAAACAGAACAGTTACCAAGCATACTCTGCGCTCCAAAAGCCAAATGGCGCTCCCTCCCTTCTGAGCCCCACAGCGTGCCCAAACACCAGCTTACGTCCACATATATGATATTTTATATCCGGGAGAACCCGCTCAACATTGTATGAGGTATTTGTCTTCAGTGGCACAAACTGGGCACAACACATTGTGCATTAAAATGGCATATCAGTGGAAAATTTTAATTTTCACTTTGAACCATCCGCTGCGCATTAACGCCTTTGCGCACCACGACTTAATAGCATGTCGTCGTGCAGGGGGTTATATATGGAGCGGGCTCATGCGCTGCGCCCGCTCCATATTCTGCAGGTGTCCGCTGTGTATTACAGCTGACATCCGGGACTATGGACCGGAACAGAGATCGAGCTGTTACAGGAGCCTGTAAAAATGATATTATACTGCAATACATTAGTACTGCAGTGTATTGTACCAGCGACCTAATGATCGCTCGTTCCAGTCCCCTAAAGGGACTTTTGGGAGGTTTCCACTGTTTTGGTACCTCAGGGGCTTTGCAAATGCGACATGACACCGGAAAACCGTTCCAGCTAAATTTGAGCTCCAAAAGCCAAATATTGTTCCTTCCCTTCTGAATCTTGCTGTGGGTCCAAACAGCAGTTTATTACCACATATGGCGTATTGCTGTAATCAGGACAAATTGATTTACAAATTTTGGGGAGATTTTTCTCCTTTATTCATTGTAAAAATTAAACATTTCTATGTTTTTTCATAAAAAAAATAGGTTTTCATTTTCACGGCCTAATTCCACTAAATTCAGCAAAAAAACTGTGGGGTCAAAATGCTAACTATACCCCTAGAAAAATTCCTTGAGGGGTGTAGTGTACAAAATGGGGTCACTTTTGGGGGGTTTCCACCGTTTTACTCCCTCCAGGGCGTTGCAAACGCGACATGGCACTGAAAACCAATCCAGCAAAATCTGCGCTTCAAAATCCAAATGGCGCTCCTTCCCTTCTGAGCTCTGCCGTGGGTCCAAACAGCAGTTTAGTACCACATATGGGGTATTGCTGTAATCGGGAGAAGTAGCTTTATAAGTTTTGGGGTGCTTTTTATTCTTTATTCCTTGCAAATATTATTTTTTTTCATATTTTGTTCAGAAAAAAGTAGATTTTTACTTTCACAGGCAAACTCCAATAAATATAGCAGAAGACCTGTGGGGTCAAGATGCTAACTATACCCCTAGATAAATTCCTTGAGGGGTGCAGTTTCCAAAACCGTGTCACTTTTGGGGGATTTCCACTGTTTTGGCACTACAAGACCTCTTCAAACCCAACATGGTGCCTAAAATATATTCTAAAAAAAGGAGGCCACAAAATCCACTATGTGCTCCTTTGCTTCTGAGGCCGGTGCTTCAGTCCATTATCACACTAGGGCCACATGTGGGATATTTCTAAAAACTGCAGAATCTGGGCAATAAATATTGTGTTGCGTTTCTCTAGTAAAACCTTCTGTATTACAAATAAAATGGTTTACCAATGAATTGCAGCAAAAAAAAAAAAAATTTGTCAATTTCCCCTCTACATTGCTTTAATTCTTGTGAAACGCCTAAAGAGTTAAGAAACTTTCTGAATGCTGTTTTGAATACTTTGAGGGGTGCAGTTTTTAATATGGGGTGATTTATGGGGTCTATCTAGTACATAAGGCCCTCAAAGCCGCTTTAGAACTGAACTGGTCCTTGTAAGAATCGCCTTTTGAAATTTTCTAGAAAATGTGAGAAATTGCTGATAAAGTTCTAAGCCTTGTAACGTAATAGAAAAATAAAATAATGTTCAAAAAACGATGCAAATATAAAGTAGACATATGGAATATGTGAAATTTTAACTATTTTGTGTGGTATTACTATCTCTTTTACAAGCAGATACATTTAAAATTAGAAAAATCATAATTTTTGCCAATTTTCTCAAAATTTTGGTGTTTTTCACAAATAAGCAATGAAATTATTGACCACATTTTTCCACTAATATAAAGTACAATATGTCACGAGAAAACAATCTCAGAATCGCTTGGATAGGCAAAAGCATTCCAGAGTTATTACCACATAAAGTGATACATGTCAGATTTGAAAAAATGGGGCTGGTCCTGAAGGCCAAAATGAGCTCGGTCTTGAAAGGGTTAAAGGGCCAATACATGAGGAATGAAGTAAATCATCATTTTTATAAAAACAATGCAAAAAGCTCACGATTGGCCCCCAATATAAAATAAAAAGAGGGGAAGCAGGATAAGAATGGATAATCTGCGTTGGTCCCGCACTTGACCTTGGGTGACGAAGAAAAGTGCAGAGTGTAAAGTCCTTATACCTACAATGTGGAGATATAGATAAAGCTGCATAAACCAGCCAAAGCCACTGGGGGCAGCAATGTATAAAGGTCAGCAGCGTGGAGTGGAAAGGTATAGATGGGATTGTACGTGATTCACTGGCTCTGGTTGTACGATACAGTTATGGGGGACGTCCAGTTTATATAACACAATCATTAAAAAACCCATTTAAGGCATTGTGATTTATTAGAGGGGAGTTCCTCATTCAGGACCCTCACCCATTAATACCCCGAGCCAGGGGCGTAGCTAAAGGCTCATGGGCCCTGGTGCAAAAATTCAGCTTGGGCCCCCCTACTCCTCCCCAACACCACCAGACCCCTGTGCACGCCAATGCCCAGCTAGCTTGCCCGAAAGACCCTATGAATGCCCCCACACTATAATGCCCCCACAGTATAATGCCACCACACAGTATAGTGGCCCCCCATAGCTGCCCCCACACAGTATAATGCTCCCCATAGCAGCCCCCACACAGTATAATGCCCCTTATAGCTGACCACCACAGAATAATGTCCCCATAGTTGGACCCCTACAGTATAATGCGCCCATTGTTGCCCCTCGCACTATAATGCCCTCCAGAGCTGTGTCAACAGTATAATGCCCCTATAGCTGCCCCCACAGTATATTGCCACCCATAGCTGCCACATCAAGTATAATGCCCCCCTACAGTATAAAGCCCCCATAGCTGTCTCATTCAGTATAATGCACCCGCAGCAGCTGCCATATAACCCTCCCCCCTCCAATACCCAGTATAATGCCCCAATAAGTATGTACCTAATAGAAAACTTCTAACATAATTACTTACCTATCCCCGTTCCCACGATGGGTGGAGGATCCTTCTCCTCTGCACTGTGCTGTGAGTGACTCGGCGCAGACAGGCTTAGGGGCCGGGGTGCCGTTTGCGACCCCTATAGCTACACCACTGCCCTCATCTATAAAGAGCGTCTCTCTGGTGGAACCAGCACATCCGTGTATTACATAGAGGGTCAGTATTTTGTTCCCTGGTGGTCTTGGGTAAGGAAAAGGTAAATTGCTGTCTCCTTGGTGGTCTAATAGTTTACCATCCTCCACAGGCTCTAGTGGTGTGTCTGGCCGCTGACGGGAAGCTGAATGCAATATTCACATCGTGATCGAATTCCCTCCCCACACACCATCGATCATACAGATCCCTGGACAGTTGCCAACATCTGCCTGGTCACAAGGTCAAACCTGAGGAAACTTCTAGAACAAGGTAAATACCGTAAAGCCACACCCCAAAGAAGGGGTGTGGGAAGACACCAAAAGACAAAATAGGGGGAAAAGCAGAATATAGGAAAAACAAGGGAACAGAATAATGGAAAAGAAAGAAGAAAAAAGGGTAAAAGGGGGTGCGAAGTGATCCCATGTGTCCCCCACGCTATTCGCTCTAAAGGGGGGGCCTCTCATTAGGTTTAATAATGGGCCGCCAGGCTCCCCTGAGTCCGGACTATCACGTGTACACATTTTGTAGCAAGATTTTTTTATTGATAAAATGTACGTCTTATAGTGTAAAAAATATATTAATATTTTTCATAATTCTGAATTTTGCTACAAAAACATTGAGACGTTCTTATTCCTCCAGGTTCATGAGGACAGATCTATGGAAGACTCAGTGTTATTATTATTATTATTATTATTATTATTATTGACAGTAATGAAGACAAAAACAGGTTTCAGGTGGTAGAAAATGACTTTACTAAACCGTTTTATAAGCCAACAAACAAGGACCATGAGGATAGTAATCAGTCCGCTGCTTCTCTCTCCTTGTGGTAAGATGATATTTGGGAGAAAGGTTGGAGGTGGTGGATGTCTCGGCACTTGGTTGTATAACCGGAGCTTCTGCAGTTTGAGATATTCCTGCTCGGCTGTGACGTGCCATTCCACCTCGCTGTAGAGTCCGCTGGTCATAAACGGATCTTGTAGATCTTTCTCCCTGATGTAAGTTGTTTTTTGGAGAAAGGTTGGAGCTGGTAGATTTCGTGGCATTTCCAGAGCCTTTGCAGTTTGAGATGTTCCTGCTCGGCTGTGACTTGCCATTCCACCTCGCTGTAGAGTCCGCTGGTATAAACGGTTCTTGTAACTCTTTCTCCCTGATGTAAGATGATATTTGGGAGAAAGGTTGGAGCTGGTCGATTGGTCGCCATCTCTGGAGTTAAGCAGTTTAGGATGTTCCCAGAGAAGTTCCTGCTCGGCTGTGACGTGCCATTCCACCTCATCTGTAGTGTCCACTGTTTATAAATGGTTCTTCTCGCTCTTGGAGATGGTGAAGCTTTTCCAGGTAATTGTTATAGATAAACTCTAAGAAAAGAAACACATATCCACATTATAAATCCCATGATTGTAGAGATGAATAATAATGTTATTACGAGGTCTGGTATACGAGGTGATAATGAGGTGACGTCTACTGACCTGCATATTCTTATAGTAGCTCAATAGATTCACCAGAATGAGGACCAACATCGACCACTCCATGATCTTTGATGTCATTTCACTGATCTGTGAAAAAATATCAAAATTAATATAGAAAAAATTGCGCAAAACAAGAACTTTCCGCCCCAGCCGAGGTTTTGCCGCATTAATATTTATTACATGGAGTCATGTGACTGACGGCGATGCCAAAATGGACCTGACCCATTGTCATATGACACCATATCCATTACATTGCGGACGTCACGATCACCATGGTGCTGAGAACGAGCCCAAAGATTATAGGTCCAATTGCTTTCCTATAGAACGGCTTCTAGGGGTGCAAATAAAATCTATACAATAATCCAGAATAATCTCATTAATACCGGATTAAAGGAATTTTACATCGACTGGTTTGTACCAGCAGCTCAGCATGTCAATAACTTGATATTATGTATGAGATATACTGTACATACCTTTACACACTGATCTCCAGCACACAGGTGGGTGTATACAGATACCTTATTTCCAATGACTGGTAATTTATTATATAGGAAAATAAAGTTTCTTATGTTTAGTAAGTGTCTTATAGGATTTACTACATATTTATGTGAGATAAATGTTAACATAATACATATATAGCAATGACAGTACCGCTGCTTTCTATTCAGCATCTTCCTGCAAGAAGCTGAACAATGTTACCAGATGACGCTGTGTTACACCAGCATGTCGCCATCTGACGGCAGAGATCAGAAAATGAAGGGAAATGATCACCTCAGGATCTGAAGTTTTCTACATGTGAACCTAAAGACAAGGACGGTTGGATTCCATTCAAATATTATTTAAGAAAGGATACATGAAACCACTAAGGTCACGGCCATTATGCAGGACGCCAGTCTGAAATGGCTGATGAAGTTTCGGCTTTTGGACAATTTGTAGAGGAGTATGGACTGCCAAAGGTTGTAAAGGCTGCCAAACCCGAATGCAATGCAAGCATTAATCCGGTGAGTTATTGGATAATAGTAGGTCTAGAAAACAAGCAGACAGAGGTTAGAGCAAATCTTATGGAACTAATCACTAATTTACCCTCAGAACTTCCCAATAAATCCTAAATAACGTGTTCTGATATAATAACCCCAGAGATATAATGGATCTATAGAGGGGGGTCTCCTGCTTCCCTATTAGAAAGAGCAGAAAGCCACTAACAAAAAATGGCTTCTGCTCTGGGGGGATTGAGGACACACATCTATTACATGGCCGTCCATTCATTCTAATAAGCCATGTAATACCACTTTAGTGTGTGGCCACCCGGTGATAACCGCTGATCATGATCACCAGGGGTTCAGCTGCCGGACCTACAGTAATTAGCTAATTGCCAGCGGGTCCCTATTTAGTGAAGATGGGACAACCCTATCAACGTAAAACATTTATTAACTTACCGAGAATGTAGCCATCATGGCTGTCCCGACGCATGATGACCATCCAATTGCCAGGAGGATCTTTTGAACCAAGGCCTGACGATCCCCAAAGGCTTCAGCATGGAGCATGATGTACTTATAGTGTAGAAACGTCAGGCCCAGAGCTGAAAAAGAGCAAATGTGCCGAATTAATCCTGTACCACGTGTAAAACAACCTAATAACATCTATGAAGCACGGACCAAACGCTAAACCAACAAGAAACCTTCAATAATGGACGGGAACATTTATCTACATCGTCTAATCCGGACAATTATTATCAGTTGAAATTAACAAAACTTTATTTTTATTTTTTAGAAAATTCTGATTACTACTGTAGACTGAGATGGGGCAGGGTGCGACTGATGCCAAGTCTGAGTCATGTCTGACAGTCTGGTTGCTAGGGATACACTACCTAACAACCACAGTCTTGTCCAGCAATGAGTCCCTAGCAACCAGCCTGCATCTCTCACTGACGTAGTAATCACATTTTTGTAAAAAATAAATGTAGGTTTGACCCCAGAGTAATATAATCAGATATAAGACTTTTTATAATAACCCGCCATCCCCCAGAAGTAAGAGCATATTATAATCACTTCCGTGATTGTTACTTACAGGCAATGGCCATTCCTATGAATCCTATTCTAAACAGGATATTTTCGGGAAAGAAATTTCCCGTTTCACTGTAAAAGAAAAAGAAAAACGTTCAATGTTAAATAATATAGAAAAATTGTCAGAATTGTTTCATCTTAATAATCAGCAGTCAGATAATAATCTATAGGACTGAGGAGATGCGTTTCTCTGTCCTCTTGCGGCTCCTCTGGGTAATGGAAGCCATTTTGTTAATTAGATATTTCCTCCTTATTTAAGTAATTACCTTATACATTCCCAAACTATAAAAGTCGTGTAATTCTCCATCTTACCTGATGTACATCAGTGGAGGGGCATGGCTGTTGATAACAGTCAGTGTGTAGCTACCAGAGAGCCAGGCCACACACCAAAAGGCCAAGAAGATGGTGAAGAATCCCAGTCCATTGATTTCCATAATAATGAAAAGTCGCCAATCAATTAGAAAATCGCGCTCTGTGTCAATTCACAGAAAGTAAGACCGCGCAGCTGTCACGTGAATATTTATAACCTCTCATTATCTCTCTGTGACATCATAGCTCCGTGATGTCATCATGATGTCACAGTAAGGTCAGTTCTGCTGCTGTCAAGGGGAATTCCCAACTTCTCAGCTCTCTGTGACATCATAGCTCCGTGATGTCATCATGATGTCACAGTAAGGTCAGTTCTGCTCTGGAGCTGCTATGGTTTAGTATCTGCTATGAACTTATATCTGCTATGGGCTTCGCAGACCCCAAAACACAAGTCATTGATGTAGTGACATTTTCGCGTCTTTTTTCACAGAGGTCAATGTAAGGTCATCTGTTATGCTGTGCTAATAAAAAGTATTTACCCCCCTCCATTGATTTTTCCATGTTGTTTTGGGTGATGGCATTGTTTCACAGGGGATTACATTTGGTAAAACAAGACTGACAGGACCAATGATGGCATCACCCCCATATAACACAACCTCTAACATTTATATGAAATAACTGAGACCCAGACCAAGATGTGGGGTAAAGTGGGGGTCGGCCACAGCTTTTATTATTAACAATAAATTTGAGGACGTTGTCCGCTGGTTGGATAAACACATTGCAAGATAAACAGGTCACCCTGGGTGCCAGAACATTGCAGGCGCGATGGGCATGCTCCAGTTGTTTCCGGGTGATTTCACGAGCGGTAGAGACAAGATCCTCCTAGAACCGCCGCTGTGACATCTGGAACAGAACAAAATGATCAAAACAGGATGAACATAAAAACTCTGAAACAATTATCAACAAAATGACATTTAAGGCTATGTTCACACGCAAACTCAAAAACGTATGAAAATACGGAGCTGTTTTCAGGCGAAAATAACTCCTGATTTTCAGACTTTTTTTAACAACTCGCGTTTTTCGCGGCGTTCTTTACGGACATTTTTGGAGCTGTTTTTCAATGGAGTCAATGAAAAACGCCTCCACAAACGCCCCAAGAAATGACCTGCACTTCTTTTGACGAGCCGACATTTTACGCGCCGTATTTTGACAGCGACGCGTAAAATAAAGGCTCGTGGGAACAGAACATCGTAATTCCCATTGAAAGCAATGGGCAGATGTTTGTAGGCGTATTAGGGGCGATTTTTCAGGCGGAATTCGAGGCTTAAAACTCCCGAATTACGTCTGAAACCACTGCGTGTGAACATACCCTAACTCCTTAACAAGATGCCACATACATGTACGTGACAGTCATTAAGGGAAAGTATGGAGCGGGATCACGGGCTGAGCTCGCTCCATACTTAGCGGGTATTCGCTGTGTAATATAGCCAACACCTCACTGCAACGGACAGAATCAAAAATCACTTTGTCTTCCCGTTTAACCCCTTAGATGCCACAGTCAATCACGACCGCAGCATCTAAAGCATTAGAATGAGAGGGGCGACCCCCTCTGACGTGCCCTTGTGCCCCCACGATGCTCTAGCGGGATGCCGATGGTTATCATGGCAGCCCGGGGGCCTAATGAAGGGTCTGCCATCTTTGTTCTCCGGCAGGGCTTCATAGGTGGCTGTAAAAATCATGATATACTGCAATACTTTAGTATTGCAGTGGATCGTGTGAGCAATCCAATGATTGCTGGTTCAAGTCCACTAGGGGGACTTCTAAACTGAATTTTAAAAAGTTAAATAAAGTTTTTTGCAAATATCCCAAAAAATAATATTTAAATTTCTCAAAAATTCCCCCTCTTCCCATTTTTTCTCTAAAGTAATGTTGAACAACATATAAGTTAGAACAACTCATATCGCCGCGTTTGCAAAAGTCCGAACTATGAGGGTATGTTCACACGAGGTCATTAGGTCATTACGTCCGTAATTGACGGACGTATTTCGGCCGCAAGTACCGGACCGAACACAGTGCAATCATGTTTTCAGTACGAGACAGTTGTCCGGCAGCGAGGCAGGGACTCCTAGCGTCATACATAACTATAATGCTAGGAGACCGGCTCCCTGCACTGTGTTCGGTCCGGTACTTGCGGCCAAAATACGTCCGTCAATTACGGACCTAATGACCTCGTATGAACATACCCTTACAATCTAATGTTATCTAACCCACTCGCTGAACAGCTTAAAAAAAACAAAAAAAAATGTTTAAAACACCCAATTTGCTGTTTTTTGGTCACGTTAGTTTCCCCAAAAAATAGAATAAAAACTAGTCAAAAAGACGCACCCCAAAATGGTAACAACAAAAGCTCGCCTCGCAAAAAATAAGCCCTCACATCGCTCAATCAATGGAAACATAAAAAAGTTATGGCTCTCAGATTTTTGCGACGCAAAACTAATTTTTTTTAACAAATAGTTTTCCAAAGTGGTAAAACATGAAAAAATATAAAGTCGATATCACCGTAATCGTATTAATCCGTAGAATAAAGTGAACATGTAGTTATTACTGCACAATAGACGCCGTAAAAACGAAATCCCCCAGAAATGGCGCATTTGCTTTTTTTTTTTTTTTTGCTAATTTCACCCCACAAATAGTAATAAACTAAAATAAAAAAAACTACATTGGTCGTGTCATTAAGGAGTCAAATCAAGAGAGGGAGTGGGGGAGGGAAAGACGCCAAGCTGCAGGGTCCAAAGAGGACGAAGGGCATTACTATCTTATAGGGAGCTCTATAGCCCCCCTACCATGTGATCACTGGCCAATCCCTGTAGATCATGATGATGTGATGCCACCCCCCATTTATTTATGCTAAGGGCTTATTCAGACGAACGGGATATACGTCCGTGCAACGCGCGTGATTTTCACACACAGACCTTCCCCACCGTGCAGACATGTGCGTGATTTTTACGCTGCGTGAGTCCGTTGCGAAAAAGTCACTACATGTCCGTTCTTTGGGCGTTTTTCACGCATCACGCACCCATTGAAGTCAATGCCACACGGAAGCACTTCCGTGCGGACTGCATTTTTCACACAAGACTTGTTAAGTCTATGTAAATGAGTTGAGAAAACTTGGCCAAACAAGCACCAACCAGGAAGTGGATTTTCACTTGTTGGGTGTCACGGCACAGGGTGTGGACCCACTGGGCCGTACCGCGTAGCGGGAAAGCAGCTGGCCAACAAGGTACAAAACAATGTCTATAGTTCTGAACGGGTAGCTGAGGCAAAGTAGACAGTGGCAAGAACACGACTTGGCTTTCACAGCAGGTAACGATAGTACGGGATGCAGGGTATAGGCAGCAGGAACGGGTAACACTGGGAACTAGAAAACACTGGGAGACCTTTAGCAAGACAGACTAGGGTATACAATGCCCAGCTAGCTTGCCCGACAGACCCTATGAATGCCCCCACACTATAATGCCCCCACAGTTTAATGCCACCACACAGTATAGTGGCCCCCCATAGCTGCCCCCACACAGTATAATGCTCCCCATAGCAGCCCCCACACAGTATAATGCCCCTTATAGCTGACCACCACAGAATAATGTCCCCATAGTTGAACCCCTACAGTATAATGCGCCCATTGTTGCCCCTCACACTATAATGCCCCCCAGAGCTGCGCCAACAGTATAATGCCCCTATAGCTGCCCCCACAGTATATTGCCACCCATAGCTGCCACATAAAGTATAATGCCCCCCTACAGCATAAAGCCCCCATAGCTGTCTCATTCAGTATAATGCCCCCTCAGCAGCTGCCATATAACGCCCCCCCCTCCAATACCCAGTATAATGCCCCAATAAGTATGTACCTAATAGAAAACTTATAACATAATTACTTACCTATCCCCGTTCCCACGATGGGTGGAGGATCCTTCTCCTCTGCACTGTGCTGTGAGTGACTCGGCGCAGACAGGCTTAGGGGCCTGGTTGCATTTGCGACCCCTATAGCTACGCCACTGCCCTCATCTATAAAGAGCGTCTCTCTGGTGGAACCAGCACATCCGTGTATTACATAGAGGGTCAGTATTTGGTTCCCTGGTGGTCTTGGGTAAGGAAAATGTAATGACGGGGGTAGGGAAACGGACAAGTTAGCCCTAATCTACCCGCCACTCTGTCCCTGCCTACTTGCAACGACCCGCCCTAGGCGACGGGGTACAACTGGGCGGCGGTCCCTATGCTCAGTAAGTGCAAGAGACAAACAGACAAGGGAACACAAAGCAAAGGGAAATGGGGCAGTTGCCCACGGCAACACCTTGAGCAAAAAGAGTGGTGAACGAGCCGAGTCAAACCAGGAGTGCACGAGGTACCAAACGCAGAGCAGGAGAGTAGTCAGCAAGCCAGGGTCAGTATGGAGCAGGATCAAATAGTCAGAAGCTGTAGCTGGGCCAGGAAACCACACGAGAAGAATCACAAGCAAAGGAGGAACAGGAAAGGCAGGTATAAATAGACAGAGGGCGGGAGCTAGCTCCGTCTGGCCAGGCTGCGATAGGCTCTCCCACTCCTAAGCCTGCCATCCTGAGTGGTGGAAGCTGGAGTCAGTCTCAGAGACATAGACTCAGGTGCAGACTGATTACCTATGGGCGTATACACAGAAGTTGTGCCTGGCAGATCCTTTACAGTACCCCCCCTTTTATGAGGGGCCACCGGACCCTTTCTAAGTGGACCTGGTTTTTTGGGGAAACGAAGGTGGAACCTCCTGACCAATACCCCAGCGTGAACATCCCGGGCGGGTACCCAAGTCCTCTCCTCAGGCCCGTATCCTCTCCAATGGACCAGGTACTGGAGGGAGCCTTGGACTATCTTGCTGTCCACAATCTTGGCCACCTCGAATTCCACCCCCTCAGGGGTGAGAATGGGAACAGGAGGTTTCCTCGAGGGAGCCAAGGACGGGGAGCAGCGTTTAAGGAGGGAGGCATGAAACACGTCATGTATTCGAAAAGATGAGGGCAACTCCAGTCGGAAGGAGACAGGATTGAGGACTTCAATGACCTTATACGGCCCAATAAACCGGGGAGCAAACTTCTTGGACGGGACCTTAAGGCGCAAGTTCCTAGACGATAACCACACCAGATCCCCGACCATAAACAAGGGGTTCGCAGAACGTCTTCTATCAGCCTGAGTTTTTTGTACGCTCTGGGACGCCTCTAGGTTCTTCTGAACCTGGGCCCAGACTGTGCACAGTTCCCGATGAACGACCTCTACCTCGGGATTGTTGGAACTACCAGGTGAGACGGAGGAGAACCGTGGATTAAACCCAAAATTACAGAAAAAGGGGGAGACCCCTGACGAGTTACTGACCCGGTTATTAAGGGAAAATTTGGCGAGGGGAATGAATGAGACCCAATCATATTGACAGTCAGAGATAAAACACCTTAAATATTGTTCTAGAGATTGATTAGTCCTCTCAGTTTTACCATTAGTTTCAGGATGGAAGGCAGAGGAGAAGGACAGATCAATCTCCAACTTTTTACAGAAGGCTCTCCAAAACAATGAAACAAATTGTACCCCTCTGACCGAAACAATATTGACAGGGACCCCATGGAGACGCAGGATGTGTTTGACAAACAAGGTAGCTAACGTCTTGGCATTAGGTAGTTTCTTGAGGGGCACAAATTGGCACATCTTACTGAAGCGGTCTACTACCACCCACACCACCGACTTGCCTTGAGATGGAGGCAAATCGGTGATAAAATCCATGGAGATATGGGTCCAAGGTCTCTGGGGAATGGGCAAAGAACGTAGTAAGCCCGCTGGTCGAGACCTGGGAGTCTTGGACCTAGCACAAACCTCACAAGCGGCGAAGTAGGCCTTAACGTCTTTAGGCCACCAATAGTTTCTGGCAATGAGGTGTTTGGTACCCAGGACGCCTGGATGACCAGATAGTGCGGAGTCATGATTTTCCCTAAGTACCCTTAGCCGGTATTGCAGGGGAACAAACAGCTTGTCCTCAGGAAGGTTCCCGGGAGCTGAACCTTGATCAGCCGCAATTTCAGAGACTAAATCAGAATCAATAGAAGAAATGATTATACCAGGAGGCAAAATTCAAGCAGGATCTTCCTCCGAAGGAGGGCTGGCCACGAAGCTACGCGACAGTGCATCGGCCTTAATATTTTTAGACCCAGCCCTATAGGTAACCAAAAAGTTGAATCTGGTAAAAAATAGTGCCCATCGAGCTTGTCTCGGGTTTAGCCTCCGGGCAGATTCTAGGAAAACCAGATTCTTGTGGTCGGTAAGGACGTTACCTGGTGCCTAGCCCCCTCCAGGAAGTGGCGCCACTCTTCAAATGCCCATTTAATGGCTAAGAGTTTGCGGTTGCCAATATCATAGTTACTCTCAGTGTGCGAAAACTTCCTGGAGAAGTAGGCACAGGGACGGAGATGGGTGAGGGACCTGGTACAAGACAGCCCCCACTCCCACCTCGGATGCGTCAACTTCCACGATAAATGGCTCCATTTGGTTGGGCTGAACCAGCACCGTGGCCGAAATAAAGCACTTCTTAAGGACCTCAAAAGCCTGGACAGCCTCAGGGGGCCAGTGGAGGAGATCAGCACCTTTGCGAGTGAGGTCCGTAAGAGGCTTAGCGATGACCGAGAAGTTAGCAATAAATCTCCTGTAATAATTAGCGAACCCCAAGAAACACTGTAACGCCTTCAGGGAGGCAGGTTGGACCCATTCCGCCACAGCTTGGACCTTGGCGGGGTCCATGCAGAATTCATGAGGAGTGAGGATTTGACCCAAAAATGGTATCTCCTGTACCCCAAACAAACATATTTTGGTTTTCGCAAACAGTTTGTTTTCCCGAAGGACCTGGAGCACCTTCCTGACATGCTCAATGTGGGAGGACCAGTCCTTGGAAAACACCAGTATGTCATCAAGGTACACTACAAGAAATACCCCCAGGTAATCTCTTAAAATCTAACTTATGAAATTCTGGAAGACCGCAGGAGCATTACAAAACCCAAAGGGCATGACGAGGTATTCGAAATGACCTTCGGGCATGTTAAACGCAGTCTTCCACTCATCCCCCTCTTTGATGCGGATAAGGTTATACGCCCACCGTAGATCAAACTTAGAGAACCATTGGGCCCCCTGAACCTGATTAAAGAGACCAGGAATCAAAGGAAGGGGATACTGGTTCCTTACAGTGACCTTATTCAAGTTACGGTAGTCAATGCATGGCCTAAGACCACCATCCTTCTTCCCTACGTAGAAGAAGCCAGCACCTACCGGAGAAGTAGAGGGGCGAATGTAACCCTTGGCCAGGCATCCCTGGATATACTCTCTCATGGCTTCACGTTCGGGACAAGAAAGATTAAATATCCTACCCTTAGGGAGCTTAGCTCCTGGTACCAATTCGATAGCGCAATCGTATTCTCTATGAGGAGGTAACACTTCGCAGGCCTCCTTAGAGAAAACATTAGCAAAGTCCTGAACAAACTCAGGTAGCGTGTTCACCTCCTCAGGGGGAGAAATAGAATTAACAGAAAAACATGACGTCAAGCATTCATTACCCCATTTGGTAAGCTCCCCAGTATTCCAGTCAAACGTGGGATTATGCAACTGCAACCAGGGAAGGCCTAAAACCAAATCGGACGATAATCCCTGCATCAACAGTACAGAGCACTGCTCCAAATGCATGGAGCCAACAAGGAGTTCAAAAACAGGGGTATGCTGTGTAAAATAACCATTAGCAAGAGGAGTGGAGTCGATACCCACTACCGGGACAGGTTTAGGCAAATCAATTAAAGGCATAGCTAGAGATCTGGCAAATTCCACAGACATGATATTAGTAGAAGACCCTGAATCCACGAAGGCACTGCCGGTAGCAGACCTACCACCAAAAGAGACCTGAAAGGGAAGCAAGATTTTATTACGTTTCATATTTACGGGAAATACCTGTGCGCCCAAGTGACCTCCCCGATGATAACTTAGGCGCGGAAGTTTTCCGGCTGCTTATTCTTACGCCTAGGACAGTTGTTCACTTGATGCTTGTCATCTCCACAGTAGAAGCAGAGACCATTCTTCCTGCGGAACTCTCTATGTTGTCGGGGGGACACGGAGGCCCCGAGTTGCATAGGTACCTCCGAGTCTGCCGTGGAAGAGCGAAGCAACGGGACCTCAGGAGGCATCATGGGGGAGTCAGAGGGGAAAACACAAAAACGTTCAAGTTGTCGTTCCCTGAGACGTCGGTCAAGTCGTACCGCTAAAGCCATAACCTGGTCAAGGAAGTCAGAAGAGGGATAGCTAACTAGCAGGTCTTTCAGGGCGTTCGACAGACCCAACCTAAACTGGCACCTTAAGGCAGGGTCATTCCACCGAGAAGCTACGCACCACTTCCTAAAGTCAGAACAATACTCCTCAACAGGTCTCTTACCCTGACGTAAGTTCACCAGCTGACTCTCAGCAAAGGCAGTCCTGTCAGTCTCGTCATAAATGAGTCCGAGAGCAGAAAAGAAACGATCAACGGAGGAAAGTTCAGGGGCGTCAGGAGCCAAGGAGAAGGCCCACTCTTCGGGCCCTTCCTGGAGCCGGGACATAATAATACGCACCCGCTGGCTCTCAGAACCTGAGGAGTGAGGCTTTAAGCGAAAGTAGAGCCTACAACTCTCCCGAAAGGAGAGAAAAGTCCTCCGGTCCCCTGAGAACCGGTCAGGCAACTTGAGGTGGGGTTCAAGAGGTGAGGTGAGGGGCACTACCATGGTAGCGTCAGGCTGGTTGACCCTCTGAGCCAGGGCCTGGACCTGTAGGGAGAGACCCTGCATTTGCTGGGCCAGGGTCTCAAGGGGGTCCATAGTAGTGTCAGGGACCAGGGTAGACTAGGTATATGGGCTTGTGATTATGTAATGACGGGGGTAGGGAAACGGAGAAGTGAGCCCTAATCTACCCGCCACTCTGTCCCTGCCTACTTGCAACGACCCGCCGTAGGCGACGGGGTACAACTGGGCGGCGGTCCCTACGCTCAGTAAGTGCAAGAGACAAACAGACAAGGGAACACAAAGCAAAGGGAAATGGGGCAGTTGCCCACGGCAGCACCGTGAGCAACAAGATTGGTGAACGAGCCGAGTCAAAGCAGGAGTGCACGAGGTACCAAACGCAGAGCAGGAGAGTAGTCAGAAAGCCAGGGTCAGTATGGAGCAGGATCAAATAGTCAGAAGCTGTAGCTGGGCCAGGAAACCACACGAGAAGAATCACAAGCAAAGGAGGAACAGGAAAGGCAGGTATAAATAGACAGAGGGCGGGAGATAGCTCCGTCTGGCCAGGCTGCGATAGGCTCTCCCACTCCTAAGCCTGCCATCCTGAGTGGTGGAAGCTGGAGTCAGTCTCAGAGACATAGACTCGGGTGCAGACTGATTACCTATGGGCGTATACACAGAAGTTGTGCCTGGCAGATCCTTTACAGAAAAGGTAAATTGCTGTCTCCTTGGTGGTCTAATAGTTTACCATCCTCCACAGGCTCTAGTGGTGTGTCTGGCCGCTGACGGGAAGCTGAATGCAATATTCACATCGTGATCGAATTCCCTCCCCACCCACCATCGATCATACAGATCATGGAATAACATTCGCAACCCCTCAAAAACCTTAAATAAAAGTCAAGCGTACAATATAGTTGGAAGTAAAAGGCTGTGGTGTTTATTATGGGTAACATAAAAATATTAATAAATCTTTATAATCAACTTGAATGAATTAATAAATAAATAATTAAATAAATAATGTCCAATAATGAAACGTCCAATAAACAAGCACTTGTCCACACAGCATTAGCTGCTAGACAACCCACTAACAAACTCCGTGACGGGGATTCTGTCCTTGAACAAGGGAGAGTGGGCGGGAATTCTGTCCTTGAACAAGGGAGGGTGGGCGGGAATTCTGTCCTTGAACAACGGAGGGTGGGCGGGAATTCTGTCCTTGAACAAGGGAGGGTGAGCGGGAATTCTGTCCTTGAACAAGGGAGGGTGGGCGGGAATTCTGTCCTTGAACAAGGCGGGGCGGGGCTGCTTCAAACAGCTTCTTCAGACAATCTGCTGATCGGACCAGACATCCTTTTATCCTACAGGATTTCCCGCCGCTCAGCTCCTCAAACCAATCCCTGGACTGTTGCCAACATCTGCCTGGTCACAAGGTCAAACCTGAGGAAACTTCTAGAACAAGGTAAATACCGTAAAGCCACACCCCAAAGAAGGGGTGTGAGAAGACACCAAAAGACAAAATAGGGGGAAAAGCAGAATATAGGAAAAACAAGGGAACAGAATAAGGGAAAAGAAAGAAGAAAAAAGGGTAAAAGGGGATGCGAAGTGATCCCATGTGTCCCCCACGCTATTCGCTCTAAAGGGGGGGCCTCTCATTAGGTTTAATAAGGGGCCGCCAGGCTCCCCTGAGTCCGGACTATCACGTGTACACATTTTGTAGCAAGATTTTTTTATTGATAAAATGTACGTCTTATAGTGTAAAAAATATATTTATATTTTTCATAAATCTGAATTTTGCTACAAAAACATTGAGACGTTCTTATTCCTCCAGGTTCATGAGGACAGATCTATGGAAGACTCAGGATTATTATTATTATTGACAGTAATGAAGACAAAACCAGGTTTCAGGTGGTAGAAAATGACTTTACTAAACCGTTTTATAAGCCAACAAACAAGGACCATGAGAATAGTAAACAGTCCGCTGCTTCTCTCCTTGTGGTAAGATGATATTTGGGAGAAAGGTTGGAGGTGGTGGATGTCTCGGCACTTGGTTGTATAACCGGAGCTTCTGCAGTTTGAGATGTTCCTGCTCGGCTGTGACGTGCCATTCCACCTCGCTGTAGAGTCCGCTGGTTATAAACGGATCTTGTAGATCTTTCTCCCTGATGTAAGTTGTTTTTTGGAGAAAGCTTGGAGCTGGTAGATTTCGTGGCATTTCTAGAGCCTTTGCAGTTTGAGATGTTCCTGCTCGGCTGTGACTTGCTATTCCACCTCGCTGTAGAGTCCGCTGGTTATAAACGGTTCTTGTAGCTCTTTCCCCCTGATGTAAGATGATATTTGGGAGAAAGGTTGGAGCTGGTGGAGTGGTCGCCATCTCTGGAGTTAAGCAGTTTAGGATGTTCCCAGAGAAGTTCCTGCTCGGCTGTGACGTGCCATTCCACCTCATCTGTAGTGTCCATTGTTTATAAATGGTTCTTCTCGCTCTTGGAGATGGTGAAGCTTTTCCAGGTAATTGTTATAGATAAACTCTAAGAAAAGAAACAAATATCCACATTATAAACCCCATGATTGTAGAGATGAATAATAATGTTATTACGAGGTCTGGTATACGAGGAGATAATGAGGTGACGTCTACTGACCTGCATATTCTGATAGTAGCTCAATACATTCACCAGAATGAGGACCAACATCGACCACTCTATGATCTTTGATGTCATTTCACTGATCTGTTAAAAAAATATCAAAATTAATATAGAAAAAATTGCGCAAAACAAGAACTTTCCACCCCAGCCGAGGTTTTGCCGCATTAATGTTTATTACATGGAGTCATGTGACTGACGGCGATGCCAAAATGGACCTGACCCATTGTCATATGACACCATATCCATTACATTGCGGACGTCACGATCACCATGGTGCTGAGAACGAGCACAAAGATTATAGGTCCAATTGTTTTCCTATAGAACGGCTTCTAGGGGTACAAATAAAATCTATACAATAATCCAGAATAATCTCATTAATACCGGATTAAAGGAATTTTACATCGACTGGTTTGTACCAGCAGCTCAGCATGTCAATAACTTGATATTATGTATGAGATATACTGTACATACCTTTACACACTGATCTCCAGCGCACAGGTGGGTGTATACGGATACCTTATTTCCAATGACTGGTAATTTATTATATAGGAAAATAAAGTTTCTTATGTTTAGTAAGTGTCTTATAGGATTTACTACACTTTTATGTAAGATAAATGTTAATATAATACATATATAGCAATGACAGTACCGCTGCTTTCTATTCAGCATCTTCCTGCAAGAAGCTGAACAATGTTACCAGATGACGCTGTGTTACACCAGCATATCGCCATCTGACGGCAGAGATCAGAAAATGAAGGGAAATGATCACCTCAGGATCTGAAGTTTTCTACATGTGAACCTAAAGACAAGGACGGTTGGATTCCATTCAAATATTATTTAAGAAAGGATACATGAAACCACTAAGGTCACGGCCATTATGCAGGACGCCAGTCTGAAATGGCTGATGAAGTTTCGGCTTTCGGACAATTTGTAGAGGAGTATGGACTGCCAAAGGTTGTAAAGGCTGCCAAACCCGAATGCAATGCAAGCATTAATCCGGTGAGTTATTGGATAATAGTAGGTCTAGAAAACAAGCAGACAGAGGTTAGAGCAAATCTTATGGAACTAATCACTAATTTACCCTCAGAACTTCCCAATAAATCCTAAATAACGTGTTCTGATATAATAACCCCAGAGACATAATGGATATAGAGGGGGGTCTCCTGCTTCCCTATTAGACAGAGCAGAAAGCCACTAACAAAAAATGGCTTCTGCTCTTGGGGGATTGAGGACACACATCTATTACATGGCCGTCCATTCATTCTAATAAGCCATGTAATACCACTTTAGTGTGTGGCCACTCGGTGATAACCGCTGATCATGATCACCAGGGGTTCAGCTGCCGGACCTACAGTAATTAGCTAATTGCCAGCGGGTCCCTATTTAGTGAAGATGGGACAACCCTATCAACGTAAAACATTTATTAACTTACCGAGAATGTAGCCATCATGGCTGTCCCGACGCATGATGACCATCCAATTGCCAGGAGGATCTTTTGAACCAAGGCCTGACGATCCCCAAAGGCTTCAGCATGGAGCATGATGTACTTATAGTGTAGAAACGTCAGGCCCAGAGCTGAAAAAGAGCAAATGAGCCGAATTAATCCTGTACCACGTGTAAAACCACCTAATAACATCTATGAAACGCGGACCAAATGCTAAACCCAACAAGAAACCTTCAATAATGGACGGGAACATTTATCTGCATCGTCTAATCCGGACAATTATTATCAGTTGAAATTAACAAAACTTTATTTTTATTTTTTAGAAAATTCTGATTACTACTGTAGACTGAGATGGGGCCAGGGTGCGACTGATACCAAGTCTGAGTCACGTCTGACAGTCTGGTTGCTAGGGATACACTACCTAACAACCACAGTCTTGTCCAGCAATGAGTCCCTAGCAACCAGGCTGCATCTCTCACTGACGTAGTAATCACATTTTTGTAAAAAATAAATGTAGGTTTGACCCCAGAGTAATATAATCAGATATAAGACTTTTTATAATAACCCGCCATCCCCCAGAAGTAAGAGCATATTATAATCACTTCCGTGATATTTACTTACAGGCAATGGCCATTCCTATGAATCCTATTCTAAACAGGATATTTTCGGGAAAGAAATTTCCCGTTTCACTGTAAAAGAAAAAGAAAAACGCTCAATGTTAAATAATATAGAAAAATTGTCAGAAATGTTTTATTTTAATAATCAGCAGTCAGATAATAATCTATAGGACTGAGGAGATGCGTTTCTCTGTCCTCTTGCGGCTCCTCTGGGTAATGGAAGCCATTTTGTTAATTAGATATTTCCTCCTTATTTAAGTAATTACCTTATACATTCCCAAACTATAAAAGTCGTGTAATTCTCCATCTTACCTGATGTACATCAGTGGGGGGGCATGGCTGTTGATAACAGTCAGTGTGTAGCTACCAGAGAGCCAGGCCACACACCAAAAGGCCAAGAAGATGGTGAAGAATCCCAGTCCATTGATTTCCATAATAATGAAAAGTCGCCAATCAATTAGAAAATCGCGCTCTGTGTCAATTCACAGAAAGTAAGACCGTGCAGCTGTCAGGGGAATATTTATAACCTCTCATTATCTCTCTGTGACATCATAGCTCTGTGATGTCATCATGATGTCACAGTAAGGTCAGTTCTGCTGCTATCAAGGGGAATTCCCAACTTCTCAGCTCTCTGTGACATCATAGCTCCGTGATGTCATCATGATGTCACAGTAAGGTCAGTTCTGCTCTGGAGCTGCCATGGTTTAGTATCTGCTATGTTATATCTGCTATGGGCTTCGCAGACCCCAGAACACAAGTCATTGATGTAGTGACATTTTAGCGTCTTTTTTCACAGAGGTAAATGTAAGGTCATCTGTTATACTGTGCTAATAAAAAGTATTTACCCCCCTCCATTGATTTTTCCATGTTGTTTTGGGTGATGGCATTGTATCACAGGGGATTAAATTAGGTAAAACAAGACTGACAGGACCAATGATGTCATCACGCCCACATAACACAACCTCTAACATTTATATGAAATAACTGAGACCCAGACCAAGATGTGGGGTAAAGTGGGGTCGGCCACAGCTTTTATTATTAACAATAAATTTGAGGACGTTGTCCGCTGGTTGGATAAACACATTGCAAGATAAACATGTCACCCTGGGTGCCAGAACATTGCAGGCGCGATGGACATGCTCCAGTTGTTTCCGGGTGATTTCACGCACGGTAGAGACAAGATCCTCCTAGAACCGCCGCTGTGACATCTGGAACAGAACAAAATGATCAAAACAGGATGAACATAAAAACTCTGAAACAATTATCAACAAAATGACATTTAAGGCTATGTTCACACGCAAACTCAAAAACGTCTGAAAATACGGAGCTGTTTTCAGGCGAAAATAACTCCTGATTTTCAGACTTTTTTTAACAACTCGCGTTTTTCGCGGCGTTCTTTACGGACATTTTTGGAGCTGTTTTTCAATGGAGTCAATGAAAAACGCCTCCACAAACGCCCCAAGAAATGACCTGCACTTCTTTTGACGAGCCGTCATTTTACGCGCCGTATTTTGACAAAGGCTCGTGGGAACAGAACATCGTAATTCCCATTGAAAGCAATGGGCAGATGTTTGTAGACGTATTATGGGTGTTTTTTAATGCGTAATTCGAGGCTTAAAACTCCCGAATTACGTCTGAAACCACTGCGTGTGAACATACCCTAACTCCTTAACAAGATTCCTCATACATGTACGTGGCAGTCGTTAAGGGAAAGTATGGAGCGGGATCACGGGCTGAGCTCGCTCCATACTTAGCGGGTATTCGCTGTGTAATATGGCCAACACCTCACTGCAACGGACAGAATCAAAAATCACTTTGAGTCTTCCCGTTTAACCCCTTAGATGCCACAGTCAATCCCGACCGCAGCATCTAAAGCATTAGAATGAGAGGGGCGACCCCCACCGACGTGCCCTTGTGCCCCCACGATGCTATAGCGGGATGCCGATGGTTATCATGGCAGCCTGGGGCCCTAATGAAGGGTCTGCCATCTTTGTTCTCCGGCAGGGCTTCATAGGTGGCTGTAAAAATCATGATATACTGTAATACTTTAGTATTGCAGTGGATCGTGTGAGCAATCCAATAATCGCTGGTTCAAGTTGTCGTGGAAGTCCATCGCTCAAAATATATTAGACTGAAATTTATACGAGTCCCAACAGACTCTCAAGGCCAGACTTCATTAGTCAGTATCCTAATTAGGATATTTCACCGATATATATCGAGAGAGGAGAAGAAAACACACAGACTCGCTTATATGTTCAAAATGCTCCTCTGAAGGATTTATTACCAAACTCAAACTGTTAAACTGAAATTCAGAAGGGGTGTCGGCTTGAGGTAAACCAATCAGAGACAATGTAACAGTATTTGTTATTCAGTAAAAAGCATACAATAAAATACATCCCAGATACATCATTATAATTCTTCACACATTATGTTTACAAGTGTCTTATCTCTCTTTTGGACAGAATGTCCTCGTGGAGATGGGGGAGACCTTCCCTCACGCATACTTGCCATCCCCCCATCTCACGCCCTATCCAACTTCACATGGGAACCAAGGTCAAAGATAAAACATACGAAATCAACATTACTTGTATTAAAGGAACAATGACTTTCCTATTCACTACAAAAGAACCAAGATGAGAACTCCAGACAAGATTGCTGCTGCACGAAACTAAATCATTTAAACATTATCATCACTTTCACATATTACATATCTTAGTAATTTGGCCTCCTGCTTGATAATTCACAATGTAATTTCAAACAGATAATATAAGCAAATAAATCATCCACTAGGGGGACTTCTAAACTGAATTTTAAGGCTATGTTCACACGGGGTATTTTGCCGAGTTTTTTGATTCGGAAACCGCGTCGCAAAACTCGGCAAAAACGGCCCGAGAACGCCTCCCATTGATTTCAATGGGAGGCGTCGGCGTGTTTTTCCCGCGAGCAGTAAAACTGCCTCGCGGGAAAAAGAAGCGACATGCCCTATCTTCGGGCGCTTCCGCCTCTGACCTCCCATTGACTTCAATGGGAGGCAGGAGAAAGCGTATTTCTCGCTGTTTTATGCCCGCGGCGCTCAATAGCCGCGGGCGAAAAACGGCGCGATAATCGCCGCGAAAATCGGCGTCCAGGGAGAGGAATATCTGCCTCAAAGTTCCAAACGGAATTTTGAGGCAGATATTCCTCCACCAAAATACTCCGTGTGAACATAGCCTAAAAAGTAAAATAAAGTTTTTTGCAAATATCCCAAAAAATAATATTTACATTTCTAAAAAATTCCCTCTTCCCATTTTTTCCCTAAAGTAATGTTAAACAACATATAAGTTAGTATAATTGCAGACACTGAAGCGCCTAGGGAGAGTGTCAGGGACTGCGAGGGGTTAAAGAAGGATGGAACGTTTAAATAATGCCCATGACCAGTATTGGTGAACAAGGGGTAAGAGGGGAGTGGTTAAGGAGATATAAGGCTGGGGTTTGGGGCAGAACGCCCTCTTACCTCCAAGCTGCAGCAGGAGAAACATCCTCTGGTGGAGCTGGGAGATTCAGAGCCTTTTTTCCTGTCGTTTTGGCGGACAGTCTTGCACTGATGGTGGAGGATCTTTTGCGGCAGGTGGCACAGCGGGTGGCTTTGGAGGGGCCTGTCTGGCTGGAATCCCTGTTGGCGGATGGGAGAAGGAGTGGATCGGATTGGGGCATTGCTGCTTCTCACCCCCGGTCTCCTCCGGTCCCCTGCCAGCAGGGGTCGAGGCCGGGTGGGGATTGTTCTAGTGAGTGTAGGGTCAGGGGAACGTCTGGTCCGGTTTGCCCTTCTCCTGCCTCATCTAATTTTTCTCCTGTAGGTTCGGTGAGGGAGCGTTCCAGGCGAGGGAGGAAACGTCGTTCTGGAAGACATCGCCGCCACGGCCATCGCAGACGTCGCAGATCGGGTGGCGCGAAGAGGCATGGTCGGCGGTCTTCCTCGTCATCCAGCGAAGGATTCTCCTCCTCGTCAGCGTCATCAGCATCTGCCTCATCGGAGTCGCGGAAGAGGTCTTCGCGGAGATCATCACGGCCGCAGGGACACAGTCGACGCCGGGAGGTGCGGCACTTGTCGGAGGATCGTGAGCAGCTGTCCCAGGTTGTTCCTCCCGCCGGGTCGGTGGAGGAGGTTCAGGCCATGGTTCCAGTGCCGCGGCAAGTGGCTGAAGGACCCTCTGGAGTCGGTGGGACCTCTGGGAGCGGTGAGTCGGCCTGCGGTGACGCATGGCTTAATAAATCTAAGGCATCGGGTACGGATCTGATTTCTGTTTTAAAAGCCGTGGTGGCTGGTTTGAATGTGAACGAGGGAACGTCAGTTCCCTCTGTGCCACCAGGGGGGGCTAGGCTCCCCTCTGAGAGAGAAAATACTTTAGCTAGTCTAAAGTTTCGGGATTCTTTGTTTTGTGGGGTCGCTCCTCTCGGGACTCATTTGTCAGCGGAGATCAAGGACAAAATTATGAGGAATGAATTTGTGGATATTTGGTCCTTGGTCTCTGTGGAGCAGGTGACTGTCGATAAGGAGCGGGTATTTGAGAGAGGTTCAGATAAAAAAGTTAAGGTCGCGAAAACTTTTGGCAACTGGGTACAGTGTTATGCTACACTGGCTCATGTTATTTGCCAGCGCTACTCCGTAAAAGGGGCCGAGTTGTTTGTTTACTTTGACACAATTTTCAGCGCCCACAGGCTGCACGGAGGTGCAGCCTGGTGGCGTTACGATGAAGAATTTAGGCGTCGTTTGGCTGTGTCGCCGGATATTAGTTGGGCGACAAAGGCAACGGATGTTTGGTTGCAGCTCATCTTAGCGCAAGGGAGCAGACAACAACGCCCCTTTCCCAGTGCGGCCGAAGCGCCAGGCCCCGTCCCTGGAGCTGCGGCCGCTAGGCCCACGGGAGCCTGCTGGCTCTACAACGAGGGTCATTGTCGGTTCTTTGCCACGTGCAAATTCCGACATGAATGCTCCATCTGTGGGTGCGCTCATTCGGCGCTCAGGTGTTTCCGGAGAGGTAAGCAGCCGGCCAAGGCACCTCCTTGCGGCGCAGCGGAGAACGCCGGTGGACGTTCTCGAGATGGGCCCATGGTTTGAGCGGTACCACAGGAGACGGGAAGCAGAGGTGCTCACTAGTGGGTTTTCCTATGGTTTTGAGATCCCTTTTGAATATTCTGCAACATTGTCATTGGCTGACAATTTGAAGTCGATCAATGAGAATGTCGGTGTTGCGCGTCTAAAATTGGCAAAGGAAGTTGAGTTGGGGTGGATGGCAGATCCATTTCGCGAGCCGCCGTATCCAAACTTACGAGTTTCCCCCCTTGGCTTAGTTCCAAAGAAGGAGCAGGGGAAGTTTAGGTTGATTCATCACCTTTCCTTTCCCCGCGGTGGATCGGTTAACGACGGGATCTCCAGGGCGGATGCGGCGGTTTCGTATACTTCTTTCGATGTTGCAGTGAGGTTGGTGCAGGCGGCAGGACAGGGCGCGTTTTTAGCTAAGTCTGACATTGAAGCGGCATTTCGGTTGCTGCCGCTTCATCCGGACTGTTTTCACCTGCTGGGTTGCTGTTTGGACGGTGCATTTTATGTTGATATGTGCCTTCCCATGGGTTGTTCCATATCGTGCAGTTATTTTGAAATGTTTGCTTCATTTCTAGAATGGGTAGTTCGCTTGGAGTCTGGGTTTGCTTCGGTCATTTATTATTTGGATGATTTTCTTTTTGTGGGCCCTAGGGACTCTGGGTTGTGCAGCACGTTGCTGCGGGTGTTTCGACAGGTGATGTCTCGTTTTGGTGTACCTATTTCAGAAGAAAAAACTGAGGGCCCGGTAACTGTTTTGTCCTTTTTGGGTATTGAAATAGATACCGTACGGATGATTTTTTGCTTGCCTGATGACAAATTGGCAAGTTTGGTGTCCCAGGTTGACCAGGTCATGGGGTCTAAAAAAGTGACATTAAAGCAGTTACAGTCGTTGTTGGGATTGCTGGTGTTTGCCTGTCGGATAATTCCTATGGGTCGTGTTTTTTCTCGGCGTTTGTCATTAGCCACTAGGGGTATATTGAAATCGGATCATTTCATCCGGGTAACTTCTTGGATGAAAAAGGATTTATTTGTCTGGCATTCGTTTTTGAGTTCATTTAATGGGAGGTCGGTTTGTCAGGACGCTGAGTTGTCTAATATAGATTTGGAATTGTTCACGGATGCAGCTGGGAGTGATGGTTTTGGAGCAATTTTAGGCCGAAGTTGGTGTAGGTCCCCTTGGCCCTCGAATTGGAGGGAGTTAGGTTTTGTACGTAATTTGACGTTATTAGAGTTGTTTCCTATTATAGTTGCTATAGATTTGTGGGGTAGCGTGATGGTGAATAAGCGGATTGTATTCTGGAGAGACAACATGGCGGTTGTGCACGCGGTGAACGGTTTGTCGTCTAGTTCATTGCCGGTATTAGCTTTATTACGATGGTTGGTTTTGAAATGTTTGGAGCTGAATGTGTGGTTTCGGGCGAAACATGTTCGGGAGTTCATAATGTGATGGCCGATGCTTTGTCTCGTTCACAGATGTCCTGGTTTCGGGAATTGCACGCGGCAGCTTTGGCAGAAGGGGAGTCCCCACCCCTTCACTTATGGGCCCTGGTCGAGGACAACTTATGAGACTGTTGAGGGGTTCTGTGGTTGCAGCGACTTGGAAGAGTCATTGCAGAGCGTGGGATCGGTGGTTGGAGATTGCGGGGGGTAATTTTCCATCACAGGATGGTTGTCACCTTGATATCACCCTTACGAGTTTGGTGCAATTACGTCAGGAGGGTTGCAGTGCGGCCACTGCAGGTAAACATTTAGCAGGGGTGGCCTTTATGTTAAAATTGTGGGGATGTAGAGATGTTACAAAAGAATTTGTCGTTAGGCAGTCTTTGAAAGGGTGGAGAAAAGAGGCGTTTTCCAGGGACACGTGGCGTCCGGTATCCTTTGCGCTCCTGGGTCGGCTTCTATCCGTTTTGTGTTTTGTGTGCCGGGATAAATATGAGGTTTCGTTGTTTGGCGCAGCGTTTTCTTTGGCTTTCTTTGCCGCATTGCGGGTTAGTTTGCTGGTTCCACCCAGCGTGAACACACGCGGTGGGCTTCTCGGATCTGATGTGGTGGTGTTGGGTGATTCCCTCCGGGTCTGCGTTCGGAGGTCAAAAACAGATACGGCAGGGAGGGGAGCTTGGTTGTCGATTGGGAAGATGGGAGGCCAGGATTGTCTAGTAAGGTTGGTTCAAGAATTTGTGTCTGTCCGGGCGGCCGGGGCTCAATTCTTGATACATCAAGATGGTTCAGCATTGTCGCGCTTTCAATTTGAGGCGGTTTTTAAGGCTGGGCAGAAATACCTGGGGCTGCCACCGGGCGAGTTTGGTACGCATTCGTTTAGGATTGGCGCTGCCACGGATTCAGTGGCTATCATGCGTTTGGGTAGATGGTGTTCGAATAGCTATAAGTCGTATGTGCGACCGGATTTGGTTTTAAAGTGTGATTAATTATGGTGGTCCCTCTGTTAGTTCTTCTTTTTTCCCCCCTTGTGTTGCCCCCCTCCCCTCCCTCTCTTCCCCCCTCCCCTCCTTCCTCGGTTCTTTCCGGGTATCGTGTTATGCTATTCCTGTCTGTATCCTTTCTCTCATTTGACCTGGAATTTAGCTCGACTTCTCTTTTTGTTAGGGTCGCGGCGCCCCCAGGTGTGGATCCTGGGGCACTCATATGTGCATTGGGCGGCGGTCCGAGCAGTACGGAGGCCGTTGAGTCCGAATTTGGGCCTCTCACAGGCCGACGTCCACTGGAGAGGTGTCCGGGGACTACGGTGGGTGCAGTTGCTGCCAGAAGTAGTGGCAGTTCCGAGGCACACTGACGGACCTGTTGTCCTGATCATTAACGCCGGGGGGAATGATATCGGCCAAGTTAAAATGGCCGAGTTGTTATCATTAATTCGGACAGATTTGGCGCGTTTACAGGATCTGTTCGCTCGCTGCGTGGTGGTATGGTCTGAGATAGTGGCGCGGACGGTGTGGCGGGGTGCCAGGAACTTGGCAGCGTTGGAGAGAGTGCGCAGGTTGCTTAATGTGCGGGTGTCGCGGTTCGTTCGCTTGATAGGTGGAGTTGGGCTGCGGCACCAATCCTTGGAAGGGGATAATGCAGATTTGCTGGCGCCGGATGGGGTACACCTCAATGATATTGGGCTCGATATCTTTCTGTTAGATTTGTTGGATGGTGCCGAGAGAGGACTGGCGTTGCTTGGTGGGGGTGGTCGAGGGACTGAGTAGGTTTCTCAGTTCCCCTCCTTGGCGGAAAGTACGGCAAAGAAGACAGAGTTAGCACCCTACATGCCTGATGGAGTACAGGGAGCATCGGCATTTCAGGAGAAGGAGAGAAAAGAAAATATATATATATGTCTTCATGCCGATGGTTGTAAATAATAATAAAGCTGTGGCCACTTCCACATTTCCATAAAGAAGGTGTTGGTGTTTTATTTAAAGAAGGATGGTATAAGGTCCTGGGCAGGTAAGGTGGACAATGGGTCCTTGCAGTCTTGCAGACACTGAAGCGTCTAGGGAGAGTGTCAGGGACTGCGAGGGGTTAAAGAAGGATGGAACGTTTAAATAATGCCCAGGACCAGGATTGGTGAACAAGGGGTAAGAGGGGCCTGGTTAAGGAGATATAAGGCTGGGGTTTGGGGCAGAACGCCCTCTTACCTTCAAGCTGCAGCGGGAGAAACACCCGCCCTCCCTCCCCTTGTGGTGTTGGTTTTGGTTTTAAAAAAATTTCTACGGTTATGTTCTGGTGTTTTTCTGGTTCTTTTGTAGATGTCACAGCTGGCGGAAAGTACGGCAAAGAAGACAGAGTTAGCACCCTACATGCCTGATGGAGTACAGGGAGCATCGGCATTTCAGGAGAAGGAGAGAAAGAAATATATATATGTCTTCATGTCGATGGTTGTAAATAATAATAAAGCTGTGGCCACTTCCACATTTCCATAAAGAAGGTGTTGGTGTTTTATTTAAAGAAGGATGGTATAAGGTCCTGGGCAAATTAGGTGGACAATGGGTCCTTGCAGTCCTGATATCGCCGCGTTTGCAAAAGTCCGAACTATGAGGGTATGTTCACACGAGGTCATTAGGTCATTACGTCCGTAATTGACGGACGTATTTCGGGCACAAGTACCGGACCGAACACAGTGCGATCATATTTTCAGTGCGAGACAGTTGTCCGGCAGCGAGGCAGGAATTGTATTAATCCGTAGAATAAAGTGAACATGTAGTTATTACTGCACAATAGACGCCGTAAAAACGAAATCCCCCAGAAAATGGTGCATTTGCTGTTTTTTTTTTTGTTGCTAATTTCACCCCACAAATAGTAATAAACTAAAATAAAAAAAACTAAATTGGTCGTGTCATTAAGGAGTCAAATCAAGAGAGGGAGTGGGGGAGGGAAAGACGCCAAGCTGCAGGGTCCAAAGAGGACGAAGGGCATTACTATCTTATAGGGAGCTCTATAGCCCCCCTACCATGTGATCACTGGCCAATCCCTGTAGATCATGATGATGTGATGCCACCCCCCATTTATTTATGCTAAGGGATTATTCCGACGAGCGGGATATACGTCCGTGCAACGCGCGTGATTTTCACGCGCATCACACAGACCTATTGGGGCCGTGCAGACATGTGCGTGATTTTTACGCTGCGTGAGTCCGTTGCGAAAAAGTCACGAGATGTCCGTTCTTTGGGCGTTTTTCACGCATCACGCACCCATTGAAGTAAATGCCACACGGAAGCACTTCCGTGCGGACTGCATTTTTCACGCAAGACTTGTTAAGTCTATGTAAATGAGTTGAGAAAACTTGGCCAAACAAGCACCAACCAGGAAGTGGATTTTCACTTGTTGGGTGTCACGGCACAGGGTGTGGACCCACTGGGCCGTACCGCGTAGCGGGGTAGCAGCTGGCCAACAAGGTACAAAACAATGTCTATAGTTCTGAACGGGTACCTGAGGCAATGTAGACAGTGGCAGGAACACGACTTGGCTTTCACAGCAGGTGACGCCGCGGATGCAGCGGAAGACACGACTTTGCTTTCACAGCAGGTGATGCCGCGGATGCAGTGGAAGACACGACTTGGCTTTCACAGCAGGTGACGCCGCGGATGCAGCGGAAGACACGACTTGGCTTTCACAGCAGGTGACGCCGCGGATGCAGTGGAAGACACGACTTGGCTTTCACAGCAGGTAACGATTGTACGGGATGCAGGGCACAGGCAGCAGGAACGGGTAACACTGGGAACTAGAAAACACTGGGAGACCTTTAGCCAGACAGACTAGGGTATACAATGCCCAGCTAGCTTGCCCAACAGACCCTATGAATGCCCCCACACTATAATGCCCCCACAGTATAATGCCACCACACAGTATAGTGGCCCCCCATAACTGCCCCCACACAGTATAATGCTCCCCATAGCAGCCCCCACACCGTATAATGCCCCTTATAGCTGACCACCACAGAATAATGTTCCCATAGTTGGACCCCTACAGTATAATGCGCCCATTGTTGCCCCTCACACTATAATGCCCCCTAGAGCTGCGCCAACAGTATAATGCCCCTATAGCTGCCCCCACAGTATATTGCCACCCATAGCTGGCCACATAAAGTATAATGCCCCCCTACAGTATAATGCCCCCATCGCTGTCTCATTCAGTATAATGCCCCCTCAGCAGCTGCCATATAACCCCCCCTCCAATACCCAGTATAATGCCCCAATAAGTATGTACCCAATAGAAGACTTATAACATAATTACTTACCTATCCCCGTTCCCACGATGGGTGGAGGATCCTTCTCCTCTGCACTGTGCTGTGAGTGACTCGGCGCAGACAGGCTTAGGGGCCCGGTTGCAGTTGCGACCCCTATAGCTACGCCACAGCCCTCATCTATAAAGAGCGTCTCTCTGGTGGAACCAGCACATCCGTGTATTACATAGAGGGTCAGTATTTGGTTCCCTGGTGGTCTTGGGTAAGGAAAAGGTAAATTGCTGTCTCCTTGGTGGTCTAATAGTTTACCATCCTCCACAGGCTCTAGTGGTGTGTCTGGCCGCTGACGGGAAGCTAAATGCAATATTCACATCGTGATCGAATTCCCTCCCCGCCCACCATCGATCATACAGATCATGGAATAACATTCGCAACCCCTCAAAAACCTTAAAGAGGCTCTGTCACCAGATTTTGCAACCCCTATCTGCTATTGCAGCAGATAGGCGCTGCAATGTAGATTACAGTAACGTTTTTATTTTAAAAAAACGAGCATTTTTGGCCAAGTTATGACCATTTTTGTAGTTATGCAAATGAGGCTTGCAAAAGTCCAAGTGGGTGTGTTTAAAAGTACAAGTCCAAGTGGGCGTGTATTATGTGCGTACATCGGGGCGTTTTTAATACTTTCACTAGCTGGGCGCTCTGATGAGAAGTAACATCCTCTTCTCTTCAGAACGCCCAGCTTGTGACAGTGCAGATCTGTGACGTCACTCACAGGTCCTGCATCGTGACGGCCACATCGGCACCAGAGGCTACAGCTGATTCTGCAGCAGCATCAGCGTTTGCAGGTAAGTCGATCTTACCTGCAAACGCTGATGCTGCTGCAGAATCAGCTGTAGCCTCTGGTGCCGATGTGGCCGTCACGATGCAGGACCTGTGAGTGACGTCACAGGTCTGCACTGTCAGAAGCTGGGCGTTCTGAAGAGAAGAGGATGTTACTTCTCTTCACAGCGCCCAGCTAGTACAAGTATTAAAAACGCCCCGATGTACGCACATAATACACACCCACTTGGACTTGTACTTTTAAACACACCCACTTGGACTTTTGCAAGCCTCATTTGCATAACTACAAAAATGGTCATAACTTGGCCAAAAATGCTCGTTTTTTTAAAATAAAAACGTTACTGTAATCTACATTGCATCGCCGATCTGCTGCAATAGCAGATAGGGGTTGCAAAATCTGGTGACAGAGCCTCTTTAAATAAAAGTCAAGCATACAATATAGTTGGAAGTAAAAGGCTGTGGTGTTCATTATGGGTAACATAAAAATATTAATAAATCTTTATAATCAACTTGAATGAATTAATAAATAAATAATTAAATAAATAATGTCCAATAATGAAACGTCCAATAAACAAGCACTTGTCCACACAGCATTAGCTGCGAGACAACCCACTAACAAACTCCGCGACGGGGATTCTGTCCTTGAACAAGGGAAGGTGGGCGGGAATTCTGTCCTTGAACAACGGAGGGTGGGCGGGAATTCTGTCCTTGAACAAGGGAGGGTGAGCGGGAATTCTGTCCTTGAACAAGGGAGGGTGGGCGGGAATTCTGTCCTTGAACAACGGAGGGTGAGCGGGAATTCTGTCCTTGAACAAGGGAGGGTGAGCGGGAATTCTGTCCTTGAACAAGGGAGGGTGGGCGGGAATTCTGTCCTTGAACAAGGGAGGGTGAGCGGGAATTCTGTCCTTGAACAAGGGAGGGTGGGCGGGAATTCTGTCCTTGAACAAGGGAGGTTGGGCGGGAATTCTGTCCTTGAACAAGGGAGGGTGGGCGGGAATTCTGTCCTTAAACAACGGAGGGTGGGCGGGAATTCTGTCCTTGAACAAGGGAGGGTGGGCGGGGCTGCTTCAAACAGCTTCTTCAGACAATCTGCTGATCGGACCAGACATCCTTTTATCCTCCAGGATTTCCCGCCGCTCAGCTCCTCAAACCAATCCCTGGACTGTTGCCAACATCTGCCTGGTCACAAGGTCAAACCTGAGGAAACTTCTAGAACAAGGTAAATACCGTAAAGCCACACCCCAAAGAAGGGGTGTGAGAAGACACCAAAAGACAAAATAGGGGGAAAAGCAGAATATAGGAAAAACAAGGGAACAGAATAAGGGAAAAGAAAGAAGAAAAAAGGGTAAAAGGGGGTGCGAAGTGATCCCATGTGTCCCCCACGCTATTCGCTCTAAAGGGGGGCCTCTCATTAGGTTTAATAAGGGGCCGCCAGGCTCCCCTGAGTCCGGACTATCACGTGTACACATTTTGTAGCAAGATTTTTTTATTGATAAAATGTACGTCTTATAGTGTAAAAAATATAATTATATTTTTCATAAATCTGAATTTTGCTACAAAAACATTGAGACGTTCTTATTCCTCCAGGTTCATGAGGACAGATCTATGGAAGACTCAGGATTATTATTATTATTATTATTGACAGTAATAAAGACAAAAACAGGTTTCAGGTGGTAGAAAATGACTTTACTAAACCGTTTTATAAGCCAACAAACAATGACCATGAGGATAGTAAACAGTCCGCTGCTTCTCTCTCCTTGTGGTAAGATGATATTTGGGAGAAAGGTTGGAGGTGGTGGATGTCTCGGCACTTGGTTGTATAACCGGAGCTTCTGCAGTTTGAGATATTCCTGCTCGGCTGTGACGTGCCATTTATCCTCGCTGTAGAATCCGCTGGTTATAAACGGATCTTGTAGATCTTTCTCCCTGATGTAAGTTGTTTTTTGGAGAAAGCTTGGAGCTGGTAGATTTCGTGGCATTTCTAGAGCCTTTGCAGTTTGAGATGTTCCTGCTCGGCTGTGACGTGCCATTCCACCTCGCTGTAGAGTCCGCTGGTCATAAACGGATCTTGTAGATCTTTCTCCCTGATGTAAGTTGTTTTTTGGAGAAAGGTTGGAGCTGGTAGATTTCGTGGCATTTCCAGAGCCTTTGCAGTTTGAGATGTTCCTGCTCGGCTGTGACTTGTTATTCCACCTCGCTGTAGAGTCTGCTGGTCATAAACGGTTCTTGTAGCTCTTTCTCCCTGATGTAAGATGATATTTGGGAGAAAGGTTGGAGCTGGTGGATTGGTCGCCATCTCTGGAGTTAAGCAGTTTAGGATGTTCCCAGAGAAGTTCCTGCTCGGCTGTGACGTGCCATTCCACCTCATCTGTAGTGTCCATTGTTTATAAATGGTTCTTCTCGCTCTTGGAGATGGTGAAGCTTTTCCAGGTAATTGTTATAGATAAACTCTAAGAAAAGAAACAAATATCCACATTATAAACCCCATGATTGTAGAGATGAATAATAATGTTATTACGAGGTCAGGTATACGAGGTGATAATGAGGTGACGTCTACTGACCTGCATATTCTGATAATAGCTCAATACATTCACCAGAATGAGGACCAACATCGACCACTCTATGATCTTTGATGTCATTTCACTGATCTGTTAAAAAAATATCAAAATTAATATAGAAAAAATTGCGCAAAACAAGAACTTTCCGCCCCAGCCGAGGTTTTGCCGCATTAATGTTTATTACATGGAGTCATGTGACTGACGGCGATGCCAAAATGGACCTGACCCATTGTCATATGACACCATATCCATTACATTGCGGACGTCACGATCACCATGGTGCTGAGAACGAGCACAAAGATTATAGGTCCAATTGTTTTCCTATAGAACGGCATCTAGGGGTACAAATAAAATCTATACAATAATCCAGAATAATCTCATTAATACCGGATTAAAGGAATTTTACATCGACTGGTTTGTACCAGCAGCTCAGCATGTCAATAACTTGATATTATGTATGAGATATACTGTACATACCTTTACACACTGATCTCCAGCGCACAGGTGGGTGTATACGGATACCTTATTTCCAATGACTGGTAATTTATTATATAGGAAAATAAAGTTTCTTATGTTTAGTAAGTGTCTTATAGGATTTACTACACTTTTATGTAAGATAAATGTTAATATAATACATATATAGCAATGACAGTACCGCTGCTTTCTATTCAGCATCTTCCTGCAAGAAGCTGAACAATGTTACCAGATGACGCTGTGTTACACCAGCATGTCGCCATCTGACGGCAGAGATCAGAAAATGAAGGGAAATGATCACCTCAGGATCTGAAGTTTTCTACATGTGAACCTAAAGACAAGGACGGTTGGATTCCATTCAAATATTATTTAAGAAAGGATACATGAAACCACTAAGGTCACGGCCATTATGCAGGACGCCAGTCTGAAATGGCTGATGAAGTTTCGGCTTTCGGACAATTTGTAGAGTAGTATGGACTGCCAAAGGTTGTAAAGGCTGCCAAACCCGAATGCAATGCAAGCATTAATCCGGTGAGTTATTGGATAATAGTAGGTCTAGAAAACAAGCAGACAGAGGTTAGAGCAAATCTTATGGAACTAATCACTAATTTACCCTCAGAACTTCCCAATAAATCCTAATTAACGTGTTCTGATATAATAACCCCAGAGACATAATGGATATAGAGGGGGGTCTCCTGCTTCCCTATTAGACAGAGCAGAAAGCCACTAACAAAAAATGGCTTCTGCTCTTGGGGGATTGAGGACACACATCTATTACATGGCCGTCCATTCATTCTAATAAGCCATGTAATACCACTTTAGTGTGTGGCCACTCGGTGATAACCGCTGATCATGATCACCAGGGCTTCAGCTGCCGGACCTACAGTAATTAGCTAATTGCCAGCGGGTCCCTATTTAGTGAAGATGGGACAACCCTATTAACGTAAAACATTTATTAACTAACCGAGAATGTAGCCATCATGGCTGTCCCGACGCATGATGACCATCCAATTGCCAGGAGGATCTTTTGAACCAAGGCCTGACGATCCCCAAAGGCTTCAGCATGGAGCATGATGTACTTATAGTGTAGAAACGTCAGGCCCAGAGCTGAAAAAGAGCAAATGAGCCGAATTAATCCTGTACCACGTGTAAAACAACCTAATAACATCTATGAAACGCGGACCAAATGCTAAACCAACAAGAAACCTTCAATAATGGACGGGAACATTTATCTGCATCGTCTAATCCGGACAATTATTATCAGTTGAAATTAACAAAACTTTATTTTTATTTTTTAGAAAATTTTGATTACTACTGCAGGCTGAGATGGGGGCAGGGTGCGATTGATGCCAAGTCTGAGTCATGTCTGACAGTCTGGTTGCTAGGGATACACTACCTAACAACCACAGTCTTGTCCAGCAATGAGTCCCTAGCAACCGGCCTGCATCTCTCACTGACGTAGTAATCACATTTTTGTAAAAAATAAATGTAGGTTTGACCCCAGAGTAATATAATCAGATATAAGACTTTTTATAATAACCCGCCATCCCCCAGAAGTAAGAGCATATTATAATCACTTCCGTGATATTTACTTACAGGCAATGGCCATTCCTATGAATCCTATTCTAAACAGGATATTTTCGGGAAAGAAATTTCCCGTTTCACTGTAAAAGAAAAAGAAAAACGCTCAATGTTAAATAATATAGAAAAATTGTCAGAAATGTTTTATCTTAATAATCAGCAGTCAGATAATAATCTATAGGACTGAGGAGATGCGTTTCTCTGTCCTCTTGCGGCCCCTCTGGGTAATGGAAGCCATTTTGTTAATTAGATAATTTCCTCCTTATTTAAGTAATTACCTTATACATTCCCAAACTATAAAAGTCGTGTAATTCTCCATCTTACCTGATGTACATCAGTGGAGGGGCATGGCTGTTGATAACAGTCAGTGTGTAGCTACCAGAGAGCCAGGCCACACACCAAAAGGCCAAGAAGATGGTGAAGAATCCCAGTCCATTGATTTCCATAATAATGAAAAGTCGCCAATCAATTAGAAAATCGCGCTCTGTGTCAATTCACAGAAAGTAAGACCGCGCAGCTGTCAGGGGAATATTTATAACCTCTCATTATCTCTCTGTGACATCATAGCTCCGTGATGTCATCATGATGTCACAGTAAGGTCAGTTCTGCTCTGGAGCTGCCATGGTTTAGTATCAGCTATGAACTTATATCTGCTATGGGCTTCGCAGACCCCAGAACACAAGTCATTGATGTAGTGACATTTTAGCGTCTTTTTTCACAGAGGTCAATGTAAGGTCATCTGTTATACTGTGCTAATAAAAAGTATTTACCCCCTCCATTGATTTTTCCATGTTGTTTTGGGTGATGGCATTGTATCACAGGGGATTAAATTTGGTAAAACAAGACTGACAGGACCAATGATGGCATCACCCCCATATAACACAACCTCTAAAATTTATATGAAATAACTGAGACCCAGACCAAGATGTGGGGTAAAGTGGGGTCGGCCACAGCTTTTATTATTAATAATAAATTTGAGGACGTTGTCCGCTGGTTGGATAAACACATTGCAAGATAAACATGTCACCCTGGGTGCCAGAACATTGCAGGCGCGATGGGCATGCTCCAGTTGTTTCCGGGTGATTTCACGAACGGTAGAGACAAGATCCTCCAAGAACCGCCGCTGTGACATCTGGAACAGAACAAAATGATCAAAACAGGATGAACATAAAAACTCTGAAACAATTATCAACAAAATGACATTTAAGGCTATGTTCACACGCAAACTCAAAAACGTATGAAAATACGGAGCTGTTTTCAGGCGAAAATAACTCCTGATTTTCAGACTTTTTTTAACAACTCGCGTTTTTCGCGGCGTTCTTTACGGACGTTTTTGGAGCTGTTTTTCAATGGTGTCAATGAAAAACACCTTCACACGTCCCAAGAAATGACCTGCACTTCTTTTGACGAGCCGTCATTTTACGCGCCGTATTTTGACAGCGACGCGTAAAATAAAGGCTTGTGGGAACAGAACATCGTAATTCCCATTGAAAGCAATGGGCAGATGTTTGTAGGCGTATTATGGGTGTTTTTTAATGCGTAATTCGAGGCTTAAAACTCCCGAATTACGTCTGAAACCACTGCGTGTGAACATACCCTAACTCCTTAACAAGATTCCTCATACATGTACTTGGCAGTCGTTAAGGGAAAGTATGGAGCGGGATCACGGGCTGAGCTCGCTCCATACTTAGCGGGTATTCGCTGTGTAATATAGCCAACACCTCACTGCAACGGACAGAATCAAAAATCACTTTGAGTCTTCCCGTTTAACCCCTTAGATGCCACAGTCAATCACGACCGCAGCATCTAAAGCATTAGTATGAGAGGGGCGACCCCCACCGACGTGCCCTTGTGCCCCCACGATGCTATAGCGGGATGCCGATGGTTATCATGGCAGCCCGGGGGCGTAATGAAGGGTCTGCCATCTTTGTTCTCCGGCAGGGCTTCATAGGTGGCTGTAAAAATCATGATATACTGTAGTACGTTAGTATTGCAGTGGATCGTTTGAGCAATCCAATAATCGCTGGTTCAATTCCACTAGGGGGACTTCTAAACTGAATTTTAAAAAGGAAAATAAAGTTTTTTACAAGTATCCCAAAAATAATATTTACATTTCTAAAAAATTCCCTCTTCCCATTTTTTCCCTAAAGTAATGTTAAACAACATATAAGTTAGCATAACTGATATCGCCGCGTTTGCAAAAGTCCGAACTATTACAATCTGATGTTATCTAACCCACTCGCTGAACACCGTAAAAAAAACAATAAAAATGTTTAAAACACCCAAATTGCTGTTTTTTGGTCACGTTAGTTTCCCCAAAAAATAGAATAAAACCTAGTCAAAAAGTCGCACCCCAAAATGGTAACAACAAAAGCCCTCACATCGCTCAATCAACGGAAACATAAAAAAGTTATGGCTCTCAGAATTTGGTGACACAAAACAAATTTTTTTAACAAATAGTTTTACAAAGTGGTAAAACATGAAAAAAATATAAAGTCGATATCACCGTAATCGTATTAATCCGTAGAATAAAGTGAACATGTAGTTATTACTGCACAATAGACGCCGTAAAAACAAAATCCCCCAGAAAATGGCGCATTTGCTTTTTTTTTTTTTTTTGCTAATTTCACCCCACAAATAGTAATAAACTAAAATAAAAAAAAATTAATTGGTCGTGTCATTAAGGAGTCAAATCAAGAGAGGGAGTGGGGGAGGGAAAGACGCCAAGCTGCAGGGTCCAAAGAGGACGAAGGGCATTACTATCTTATAGGGAGCTCTATAGCCCCCCTACCATGTGATCACTGGCCAATCCCTGTAGATCAGGATGATGTGATGCCACCCCCCATTTATTTATTCTTAAAGTGACCCCGCCAGTCAAAGCTCCCAACCGTATGCCCCTGGGGAACTGAGAAGCTGTATACAGTGATCTGCATGTAATATAATTATTAACCCCTTGATGTTGCAACCAATTTTGTCGATTAAGCTGCAAATAATTTTTTCCGCTTTTGTCTTCCTTCATTGTGACCATTTTGCAGTACATTTAAATTAGCATTTAAAGGAGCACTCCACTTTATTGTTTTATTGCACCCTCCATTTGTACATTGGTGTTTCACTGGAGTGCTGTGTGTAGAAATACTTACCGATCCCCGAATCCTGTCGTTTTCCGGGTCCATTCTGACCTGGTCTAGAATCACTGCTGTTCAGAATTCCTGGAAGTCAATGCATTCCTATGGAGCCTCGTTCTGGCCTCGTTGTGGCCTCGTTCTGGCTCCCATAGGAATGCATTGAGAGCCTGAGTTCCGGTTTATTCAAAAGCACAGTAACTTCAGACAAGTCTGGGGGAAGGTCACGTGAGCGGCGTTGGACCCGAAAAATACAAGATGCGGGGATCGGTAAGTATTTTGCTCACAGCACCCCACTGAAACACCAATGTACAAATGGAGGGTGCAATAAAAAAATAAAGTGGAGTGCTCCAATAATTTATCTTTATTTTTATTGTTTTTTGAAGTTTTTTAAGCCCTTCATCATTCACCATAAATAAGATGTTATTGTTCGCGTCAGAAAACTGTTATAGGAGTCAGTAGCTGTCACTGTTATAGGGGTCAGTAGCTGTCACTATTATTGGGGTCAGTAGCTGTCACTGTTATTGGGGTCAGTAGCTGTCACTATTATTGGGATCAGTAGCTGTCACTATTATTGGGGTCAGTAGCTGTCACTATTATTGGGGTCAGTAGCTGTCACTATTATTGGGGTCAGTAGCTGTCACTATTATTGGGGTCAGTAGCTGTCACTATTATTGGGGTCAGTAGCTGTCACTATTATTGGGGTCAGTAGCTGTCACTATTATTGGGGGTTGCAGCTGTCACTATTATCGGGGTCAGTAGCTGTCACTATTATTGGTGTCAGTAGCTGTCACTATTATTGGGGTCAGTAGCTGTCACTGTTATTGGGGTCAGTAGCTGTCACTGTTATTGGGGTCAGTAGCTGTTACTATTATTGGGGTCAGTAGCTGTCACTATTATTGGAGTCAGTAGCTGTCACTATTATTGGGGTCAGTAGTTGTCACTATTATTGGAGTCAGTAGCTGTCACTATTATTGGGGTCAGTAGCTGTCACTGTTATAGGGGTCAGTAGCTGTCACTGTTATTGGGGTCAGTAGCTGTCACTATTATTGGGATCAGTAGCTGTCACTATTATTGGGGTCAGTAGCTGTCACTATTATTGGGGTCAGTAGCTGTCACTATTATTGGGGTCAGTAGCTGTCACTATTATTGGGGTCAGTAGCTGTCACTATTATTGGGGTCAGTAGCTGTCACTATTATTGGGGTCAGTAGCTGTCACTATTATTGGGGTCAGTAGCTGTCACTATTATTGGGGTCAGTAGCTGTCACTATTATTGGGGTCAGTAGCTGTCACTATTATTGGGGTCAGTAGCTGTCACTATTATCGGGGTCAGTAGCTGTCACTATTATTGGGGTCAGTAGCTGTCACTATTATTGGGGTCAGTAGCTGTCACTATTATTGAGTCAGTAGCTGCCACTATTATTGGGGTCAGTAGCTGTCACTATTATTGGGATCAGTAGCTGTCACTATTATTGGGTTCAAAAGCTGTCACTATTATTGGGGTCAGTAGCTGTCACTATTATTGGGGTCAGTAGCTGTCACTGTTATTGGGGTCAGTAGCTGTCACTATTATTGGGGTCAGTAGCTGTCACTATTATTGGGGTCAGTAGCTGTCACTATTATTGGGGTCAGTAGCTGTCACTATTATCGGGGTCAGTAGCTGTCACTATTATTGGGGTCAGTAGCTGTCACTATTATTGGGGGTTGCAGCTGTCACTATTATCGGGGTCAGTAGCTGTCACTATTATTGGTGTCAGTAGCTGTCACTATTATTGGGGTCAGTAGCTGTCACTGTTATTGGGGTCAGTAGCTGTCACTGTTATTGGGGTCAGTAGCTGTTACTATTATTGGGGTCAGTAGCTGTCACTATTATTGGAGTCAGTAGCTGTCACTATTATTGGGGTCAGTAGTTGTCACTATTATTGGGGTCAGTAGCTGTCACTATTATTGGGGTCAGTAGCTGTCACTGTTATTGGGGTCAGTAGCAGTCACTGTTATTGGGGTCAGTAGCTGTCACTATTATTGGAGTCAGTAGCTGTCACTATTATTGGGGTCAGTAGTTGTCACTATTATTGGGGTCAGTAGCTGTCACTATAATGGTGGCAGTAGCTGTTACCTCTAGAGGATCTGGCTGTTACTGCATGGTGGGCTATGGTTGTCACTTATCAGACCCTCCAATCTACCTACCAACTCTCATCTTTTGAATTGGTTGCTATGGTTACTTCTGGGAAGATGTGGAGTCGAAAAATTAGCAGTTTTCCCCCCATTCTTTTCGGATTGGGGCAGCGACAGAGGCGGTGGCATGGGGATTGGGTGAGGAAGTGGTAAAGCGGATAGGTCGATGGGATTCCCGCCGTTTCCAGCTGTATGTGCGCCCTCAGTTTATATCAGGGGTCTCAAACTCGGCCGGGTAAGTGGGCCGCATATAGAAAAAATGGGAAGTTGACGGGCCGCATTACTTTCAAATTTGATACAATACTAAATTATTGTTAATCAATTAGTTATTTGAACTACTATAACACTATATTACTAGAATAATAATACTACATTACTATAATAATAGCGCTAGGTTTAAAATTTGAGATATTTCTCCACGTGCTTATTTCAACAATCCAACTTTCCAGTTTAAGTGTCGCTAAATGCAGTCCGGCGGCTCAGTTAGCACACATGTCAAGATTGGGCAGCCCCTTTTTAGATAGTGCCGCAGTGCCCTCTGTGGATGCTGCCACAGTGCCCTCTGTGGATGCTGCCGCAGTACCCTCTGTGGATAATGCAACACACAGTGCCCTCTGTAGATAAGGCCACAGTGCCCTCTGTAGATAAAGCCACAGTGCCCTCTGTAGATAAGGCCACAGTGCCCTCTGTAGATAAGGCCACAGTGCCCTCTGTAGATAAGGCCACAGTGCCCTCTGTAGATAAGGCCACAGTGCCCTCTGTAGATAAGGCCACTGTGCCCTCTGTAGATAAGGCCACAGTGCCCTCTGTAGATAATGCAACACACCCCTAGATAATGCCAGTGTCCTCTTCAGATACTGTCACACACCCACTTGTAGATAACGCCACAGTGCCCTCCCTAGAGGCTGCCACAGTGCCCTCTGTAGAGGCTGCCACAGTGTCCTCTGTAGAGGGTGCCCTATGTTGAGGCTGCCACAGTGCCCTCTGTAGAGGCTGCCACAGTGCCCTCTGTAGAGGCTGCCCCAGTGCCCTCTGTAGAGGCTGCCACAGTGCCCTCTGTAGAGGCTGCCACAGTGCCCTCTGTAGAGGCTGCCCCAGTGCCCTGTGTAGAGGCTGCCACAGAGCCCTCTGTAGAGGCTGCCCCAGAGCCCTCTGTAGAGGCTGCCCCAGTGCCCTCTGTAGAGGCTGCCTGAGTTCCCTCTGTAGAGGCTGCCCCAGTGCCCTCTGTAGAGGCTGCCCCAGGGCCCTCTGTAGAGGCTGCCCCAGTGATGTCAGGGGCTTGCCCAGAGCTGTAGTCCCAGGCAAAGCGCTAGTAGGCTCTTCCTGGGACTCCAGCTGTGCTCCTGACATCACTGGGACTCCTGCTCTGGGGAAGCCCCTGACATCATTGTCGATGTATGGACAGCGATGTCAGAGGCTTCCCCAGAGTCCCGGAGCAGAGCCGATAATAGCGCTCTGCTTGGGACTCCGCTCTGGGGAAGACCCTGACACACTGTCCATATATGGGCAGCGATGTCAGGGAATTCCACAGAGTCCCGGAGCAGAGCCGACACCAGCGCTCTGCTCGGGACTCCGGCTCTGGGGAAGCCCCAGACATTGCTGTTCATATGTGGACAGCGATGTCAGGGAATTCCACAGAGTCCAGGAGCAGAGCCGACACCAGCGCTCTGCTCGGGACTCAGGCTCTGGGGAAGCCCCAGACATCGCTGTTCATATGTGGACAGCGATGTCAGGGAATTCCACAGAGTCCAGGAGCAGAGCCGACACCAGCGCTCTGCTCCGCTCTGGGCAAGACCCTGACACACTGTCCATATATGGGCAGCGATGTCAGGGAATTCCACAGAGTCCCGGAGCAGAGCCGACACCAGCGCTCTGCTCGGGACTCCGGCTCTGGGGAAGCCCCAGACATCGCTGTTCATATGTGGACAGCGATGTCAGGGAATTCCACAGAGTCCAGGAGCAGAGCCGACACCAGCGCTCTCCTCCGCTCTGGGCAAGACCCTGACACACTGTCCATATATGGGCAGCGATGTCAGGGAATTCCACAGAGTCCCGGAGCAGAGCTGACACCAGCGCTCTGCTCGGGACTCCGGCTCTGGGGAAGCCCCAGACATCGCTGTTCATATGTGGACAGCGATGTCAGGGAATTCCACAGAGTCCAGGAGCAGAGCCGACACCAGCGCTCTGCTCGGGACTCAGGCTCTGGGGAAGCCCCAGACATCGCTGTTCATATGTGGACAGCGATGTCAGGGAATTCCACAGAGTCCCGGAGCAGAGCTGACACCAGCGCTCTGCTCGGGACTCCGGCTCTGGGGAAGCCCCAGACATCGCTGTTCATATGTGGACAGCGATGTCAGGGAATTCCACAGAGTCCAGGAGCAGAGCCGACACCAGCGCTCTCCTCCGCTCTGGGCAAGACCCTGACACACTGTCCATATATGGGCAGCGATGTCAGGGAATTCCACAGAGTCCCGGAGCAGAGCCGACACCAGCGCACTTCTCGGGACTCCGGCTCTGGGGAAGCCCCAGACATTGCTGTTCATATGTGGACAGCGATGTCAGGGAATTCCACAGAGTCCCGGAGCAGAGCTGACACCAGCGCTCTGCTCGGGACTCCGGCTCTGGGGAAGCCCCAGACATCGCTGTTCATATGTGGACAGCGATGTCAGGGAATTCCACAGAGTCCAGGAGCAGAGCCGACACCAGCGCTCTGCTCGGGACTCAGGCTCTGGGGAAGCCCCAGACATCGCTGTTCATATGTGGACAGCGATGTCAGGGAATTCCACAGAGTCCAGGAGCAGAGCCGACACCAGCGCTCTGCTCCGCTCTGGGCAAGACCCTGACACACTGTCCATATATGGGCAGCGATGTCAGGGAATTCCACATAGTCCCGGAGCAGAGCCGACACCAGCGCTCTTCTCGGGACTCCGGCTCTGGGGAAGCCCCAGACATCGCTGTTCATATGTGGACAGCGATGTCAGGGAATTCCACAGAGTCCCGGAGCAGAGCCGACACCAGCGCTCTGCTCGGGACTCCGGCTCTGGGGAAGCCCCAGACATCGCTGTTCATATGTGGACAGTGATGTCAGGGAATTCCACAGAGTCCAGGAGCAGAGCCGACACCAGCGCTCTGCTCCGCTCTGGGCAAGACCCTGACACACTGTCCATATATGGGCAGCGATGTCAGGGAATACCACAGAGTCCCGGAGCAGAGCCGACACCAGCGCTCTGCTCGGGACTCCGGCTCTGGGGAAGCCCCAGACATCGCTGTTCATATGTGGACAGCGATGTCAGGGAATTCCACAGAGTCCAGGAGCAGAGTCGACACCAGCGCTCTCCTCCGCTCTGGGCAAGACCCTGACACACTGTCCATATATGGGCAGCGATGTCAGGGAATTCCACAGAGTCCCGGAGCAGAGCCGACACCAGCGCTCTTCTCGGGACTCTGGCTCTGGGGAAGCCCCAGACATCGCTGTTCATATGTGGACAGCGATGTCAGGGAATTCCACAGAGTCCCGGAGCAGAGCCGACACCAGCGCTCTGCTCGGGACTCTGGCTCTGGGGAAGCCCCAGACATCGCTGTTCATATGTGGACAGCGATGTCAGGGAATTCCACAGAGTCCCGGAGCAGAGCCGACACCAGCGCTCTGCTCGGGACTCCGGCTCTGGGGAAGCCCCAGACATCGCTGTTCATATGTGAACAGCGATGTCAGGGAATTCCAGAGTCTCGGAGCAGAGCCTATACTAGCGGCTCTGTGTCCCGCGGGCCGCAGATGACAGCCCCAGGGGCCGCATGCAGCCCGCGGGCCGCGTGCTTGAGACCCCTGGTTTATATGATAGTCCAGTCGTAATCCCTCCTTCTCTACACTCCCTCCTGCTCCCCTCGTCGCTTTTTCTCTCCTCCTCCATGTTTCGCTTGCATCCTTACTCGTTTTGTTAATCAGTGGTTTTATTTTTCAGGACCCGCGGGCCGATTGGTGTGGATCGTCGGGCATTCCTACGTTCATTGGGGGGCGGAGCGGGCGGATGTTCGTCCGGACGGGCGGCAGTTGGGTTTTCGGCGGGAGGATGTAGTCGTGCGGTGGCTTGGGAGTAGGGGGATGCTGTGGAGTCGGGTGTTGCCGGACGTGCATCGGTTTGCACTGATGGACAGGGCCCCGGATGTCTTGGTGTTACATGTCGGGGGTAACGATTTGGGTAGTCGTCCTTTTCGTGAGTTGATCAGGGATATAAAATACGATCTACTCAGGTTATGGTCCGTTTTCCCGCGTATTAAGGTGGTGTGGTCAGAGATTGTCCCGCGGAAGTTTTGGCGGCATGCATGATCGGTGCCGCGGTTAAATAAAGCCAGGGTAAAGGTTAATCGGGCAGTTTCGGGTTTCGTGGTGAGAAACGGGGGGGTCTTCGTGCGTCATATGACTTCGAGGATGGCCAGGGTAATTATTAGCTAGGTGATGGTGTGCACCTGACGGCCGTGGGGATTGACCTGTGGACTCTGCGCCTGCAGGAAGGTATCGAAAAGGCCCTCTTGTTGGGTGGGGGCTTGCATACTTAAAGGTGTCTAAGTATGTTCGTGTGGCGGATTGGGGGTCCTTGGAGTTGGTGGTAAATTACTGTGGGGGGGGGATTCATAGGGGGTATGGTCCCTCCCCAATTTATTATGGTTGGTAGTCTGGTCAATTTGGGCTCCTGCTGGGTGGTGTCCCGAGGAGTGGTCAATTTGGGCTCCCGCTGGGTGGAGTCCCGGGGAGTGGTTGCGGTTGAGGTCAGCCAACTGCAGGTATACCGGTGCCCCTGAGCTAGTAGGGTGATGGCTGGGAGTAAAATACTATGCAGTTGGGCTGTTTCGTGACAGACTTTTGTAGCTCCAAGGACTCCCCTTCCATTGTTATTATTATTTGTAAATTGTTGTTCTTGATGTTTGTTTGTAAATAAAATGGCTGCTGTGGCCAAATTTATCCAACCCAAGTGTCTGAGTCTTATTAGAGGGACAGGGGGTTTGGGAAAAGGTATGGCCATTAATGGGGAAGGTGAGTAGATGAAGCCACTTCCCCCCGGTAGGAGTGTACGCACTCTACAGTCCCCTGATCAAGTACAGGCTGGACCCGGCAGAATGCCATAGGGGGAGGCCACCATGATCAGGGATGTAGGAAGGGAAGGAGTTAAGGAGTTAGGGGTGTGGTTAGGAGGGGGCGTATGTGAGTGGGGCGAGGTCAGGTTACTTAAGGGTAGGAGAGAGGAAGGACGCCGCCATCTTTAGTTAACAGCACAGGGAAGCTTGTCCCACCCTCCCTCCCAAAATGTTGTGTTCGTCTGTGTTGGTTATTTTGGTATTTCGCTTTGTTGCTCGTTGTTTTTGTTTTTCCGCAGGTACCAGAGGATGCTGTGGAACAGTTTTGCAATGTCGCAGCAGTTGTATGGCGGATTGGGGGTCCTTGGAGTTGGTGGTAAATTACTGTGGGGGGGGGATTCATAGGGGGTATGGTCCCTCCCCAATTTATTATGGTTGGTAGTCTGGTCAATTTGGGCTCCTGCTGGGTGGTGTCCCGAGGAGTGGTCAATTTGGGATCCCGCTGGGTGGAGTCCCGGGGAGTGGTTGCGGTTGAGGTCAGCCAACTGCAGGTATAACGGTGCCCCTGAGCCAGTAGGGTGACGGCTGGGAGTAAAATACTATGCAGTTGGGCTGTTTCGTGACAGACTTTTGTAGCTCCAAGGACTCCCCTTCCATTGTTATTATTATTTGTAAATTGTTGTTCTTGATGTTTGTTTGTAAATAAAATGGCTGCTGTGGCCAAATTTATCCAACCCAAGTGTCTGAGTCTTATTAGAGGGACAGGGGGTTTGGGAAAAGGTATGGCCATTAATGGGGAAGGTGAGTAGATGAAGCCACTTCCCCCCGGTAGGAGTGTACGCACTCTACAGTCCCCTGATCAAGTACAGGCTGGACCCGGCAGAATGCCATAGGGGGAGGCCACCATGATCAGGGATGTAGGAAGGGAAGGAGTTAAGGAGTTAGGGGTGTGGTTAGGAGGGGGCGTATGTGAGTGGGGCGAGGTCAGGTTACTTAAGGGTAGGAGAGAGGAAGGACGCCGCCATCTTTAGTTAACAGCACAGGGAAGCTTGTCCCACCCTCCCTCCCAAAATGTTGTGTTCGTCTGTGTTGGTTATTTTGGTATTTCGCTTTGTTGCTCGTTGTTTTTGTTTTTCCGCAGGTACCAGAGGATGCTGTGGAACAGTTTTGCAATGTCGCAGCAGTTGTATGGCGGATTGGGGGTCCTTGGAGTTGGTGGTAAATTACTGTGGGGGGGGGGATTCATAGGGGGTATGGTCCCTCCCCAATTTATTATGGTTGGTAGTCTGGTCAATTTGGGCTCCTGCTGGGTGGTGTCCCGAGGAGTGGTCAATTTGGGATCCCGCTGGGTGGAGTCCCGGGGAGTGGTTGCGGTTGAGGTCAGCCAACTGCAGGTATAACGGTGCCCCTGAGCCAGTAGGGTGACGGCTGGGAGTAAAATACTATGCAGTTGGGCTGTTTCGTGACAGACTTTTGTAGCTCCAAGGACTCCCCTTCCATTGTTACTATTATTTGTAAATTGTTGTTCTTGATGTTTGTTTGTAAATAAAATGGCTGCTGTGGCCAAATTTATCCAACCCAAGTGTCTGAGTCTTATTAGAGGGACAGGGGGTTTGGGAAAAGGTATGGCCATTAATGGGGAAGGTGAGTAGGTGAAGCCACTTCCCCCCGGTAGGAGTGTACGCACTCTACAGTCCCCTGATCATGGTCCAGTGCCGGCAAGTGCTGTGATTTGGCAGTCTGTATTGACTGGCCAATCACAACGCAGAAGTATTATTTTACCAGCATCTCCTGCTCTGTGAGGGCTCAACTGTGTCCTGGAAACTGACAGAGCCAGATGCTGTGTAGATAGGAATGAAAATGAACATAAAGCCGGCAATCAGTCCCCTCACCAGCTGATAAAACACTACAACCACCATCATCTGGTGATCAGTGTCACCAAACCAGTCCTTAGTCCTGTCCTCAGTCCTGTCCTCAGTCCTCTTATCACCTGTACCCAGCTGTATACCCCTAGATTGCCCACTGCCTGAGGTCCTGGTTAGGTAGCAACGACACTTCTCATTTAGAATTTGGTAGGTAGGTAGGGTTTCCACACTTTCAAATACAGCAGGGTCAATGGTGGACGCTCCGCTCCTATGGTTCAGTTGAAATGTAAAAAAAACAACGCTCATCAGACCTGTCATCGCCTGTCATCAGACCTGTCATCGCCTGTCATCAGACCTGCAATCGCCTGTCATCAGATGTGTCATCGCCTATCATCACCTGTCATCAGACCTGTCATTGCCTGTCATCAGACCTGTCATAGCTAATTGTAATATTAGTAAAAACCCAAAATAAACTAAATATTTTCCCTATAGCCAATACACTATGCCCTGTAGGCAGCTGTAATAGTAATGGAGGGAGTGACCCTCTCACCCGGGTTATAAAGCTGGGTGAGAGGATAAAATGCAGAGTAGATGTGTAACTTTAGCAAAAAAAAATATTTTCATATGTTTTTTAATAAATGTATTTTCTGGGCTGCATTTTATGGAATGGTGGGTGGGTTAGCAGTGGGACCTGCCATTCCACCTCCCTCCAGTGCGGGATTTTCAGGCTGCCAACTTCACAACTAATAATTCTTACTATACCCCTAGATGAATACCATGAGATGTGTCCGTCACATAGTCACAATTCTCACTATACCCCTAGGTAAATTTCTTGAGGGGTGTAGCTTCAAAAATTGGGTTACTTCTGTGGGGTTTATAATATTTTGACACCTCAAATCGTCTGTAATCACGGCACAACATGATAAATACCACCATAGTGGGCCTGAAATATTGCATAGTGCTCCTTATTTCCTGAGCCGAACCGTGTGCCTAAACACCAGTTTACATCCACATATGGGGTGTTGCCGTACTTGGTAGAAATTGTGTACAAACTTTTGCCGTGCTATTTCTCCTATTACACCTTAGGAACAAAAATGGAGAAATTTAGATTTTTCATTTTTCATGGACCAAACAACTGTGGGGACAAGTTTTCTAGGCCACTAGATTAATTCCTTTCTTTTATGGGTATAGATTCCAAAATGGCATCATTTTTTTGGGTTTCCACTGTATTGATACTTCAGGGGCTCTGCAAATGCAATATGGCGGCCTTAAAGCATCCCAACAAAATCTGTGCTCCAAAAATCCAAATGGCGCTCCTTCCCTTCTGAGCCCTGCTGTGGGTCCAAACAGCAGTTTATTACCACATATGGGATATTTCCGTAATCAGGAGAAATTGCTTTACAAATGTTGTGGTGCTCTTTCTCCTTTATTCTTTCCAAAAATTAGAAAATTCAACGTTTTTCTTAGAAAAAAAGTAGATTTTCATTTTCACAGACTAATTCAAATAAATTTAGCTAAAAAACCTCTAGAAAAATTCCTTGAGGGGTGTAGTTTCCAGATTGGTGTAACTTTTGGGGTGGTTTCCACTGTTTTGGCACCACAAAAGCTCTGCAAACCTGACATGGTGCCTAAAATATATTCTTAAAAAAAAGGAGGCCCCAAAATCCACTGGGTGCTCCTTTGCTCCAGAGGCCTCTGCCATTAGCACACTAGGGCCAAATGCTTTACAAATTAATTTTGACCAAAAAAACAATAAATTGTAAATTTCACCTGTTATTCCTGTGAAACGCCTAAAGGGTTAAAACACGTTGTGAATGCTGTTTTGAATACTTTTAGGGGTGCAGTTTTGAAAATGAGGTGTTTTATGGGGGTTTCTAATATATGGACCCCTCATAGCCACTTCAGACTGAACTGGTCCCTGAAAAAATAGCCTTTTGAAATTTTCTTGAAAATGTGAGAAATTGCTGCTAAAGTTCTAAGCCTTGTAACATCCGAGAAAAACGAGGCACACATAAACTAGACATATGGGGGATGTGAACTAGTAACTATTTTGTGTGGTATTACTAATTATCTTACAAGCAAATACATTTACATTTTATAGAAAAATCACAATTTTTGTAAATTTTCTTGTTTTTCACAAATAAATATTGAATTTATCGACCAAACTTTTCCACTAATATAAAGTACAACATGTCCCAAGAAAACAATCTCAGAATCGCTGGGATAGGTAAAAGCATTCCCAAGTTATTTCCACATAAAGGGACACATGTCAGATTTGAAAATATCGGTTTGGTTTTTAAGGCCAAAACAGGCTGGGGTTAAAGCCGCTTACTTCTGTGTATTAGATCGCATGTAAGGGCCTGAGGTAATTCCTTTTATGGCTAACAATTACTGATGGATTGGTAGAGCGACATAAGTCTGGTGATCGATGATGAGATATTGCAGAGCAAGGGGCCCATATACTGTTCTTGCATGTGGCCCCCGGCTGTCTACAGCGAGTGCATGGAGTACATTGGGGCCGGTCACATGACGAAGAGTCGTGTCGTCATAAAGGAAGACTGTGTGTCTAGACTTCCGGTCCCCACGGCAGAGCCGACAGCCTATGAGAACCAGCCGGAGGCCGGTCCTCATAAGCTTCCTGTCAGTGTGACTCTCATCGTCACACTGACAGTTTATAATACGTTACACTACCTAGGTAGTGTAATGTATTATAGCAGCGATCAGTGCCGCAGGTCTTCAAGTAAAACAAGTAAAAAATAAAGTAATAAAAATGTTTCATAAAAGTGTAAAAACAAGTTATAAAAGTTACAAAAACAAAAAATGCTTTTTTTCCTATAATAAGTCTTTTATTATAGGGAAAAAATGAAAATGTTAAAAAAAAGTACATATATTTGGTATGACCGCGTTCACAACGACCCAAACTATAAAACTATAATATTATTTTTTCCGCACGGTGAACAGCGCAAAAAAAATAATTGAAAAACTATGTCAGAATCACAATTTTTTTGGTCATCAACCCTCCAAAAATATAGAATAAAAAGTGATCAAAAAGCCGCATGTACCCTAAAATAGTACCAATAAAAACTGCAGCCCGTCCCGCAAAAAACAAGCCCTTACAAAGCTTTTTTGACTGAAAAATAAAAAAGTTATGGCTCTCAGAATATGGTGACACAAAAAAGAAATAATTTTATCAAAAAGTGATTTTATTGCGCAAATGCCACAAAACATAAAAAAAACGATATACATCTGGTATCGCCGTAATCGTACCGACCCGCAGAATAAACTAAAATGTAATTTATAGCGCAAGGTGAAAAGTGTAAAAAAAAAAAGACAAAAAACATTGTCAGAATTTTTTTTTTGTCACTTTGCTTGCCAAAAAAATCTAATAAAAAGTGATAAAAAAATCACATGTACCCTAAAATGGTACCAATGAAAACTACAGATTGTCCCGCAACAAATAAGTCCTCGCACGGCTCCGGTGAAGAAAAAATAAAAAAAGTTCTGTCTCTCAGAATATAGCGACAGAAATTGTGCAGTGTCCAAAAGCTGATAAGATCGGGCGCCATTTATCAGTGCGACATTGGCCACATATCTGCGGATTATTATTTATTTACCAAATTATTATACCCTCTTATTATGTCCTGATGTACTCTGCCCAGCCTACATGTAGCCCCACATTATAAACTGAAATACCAGCAAAACCCCAAACAGAACAGTTACCAAGCATACTCTGCGCTCCAAAAGCCAAATGGCGCTCCCTCCCTTCTGAGCCCCACAGCGTGCCCAAACACCAGCTTACGTCCACATATATGATATTTTATATCCGGGAGAACCCGCTCAACATTGTATGAGGTATTTGTCTTCAGTGGCACAAACTGGGCACAACACATTGTGCATTAAAATGGCATATCAGTGGAAAATTTTAATTTTCACTTTGAACCATCCGCTGCGCATTAACGCCTTTGCGCACCACGACTTAATAGCATGTCGTCGTGCAGGGGGTTATATATGGAGCGGGCTCATGCGCTGCGCCCGCTCCATATTCTGCAGGTGTCCGCTGTGTATTACAGCTGACATCCGGGACTATGGACCGGAACAGAGATCGAGCTGTTACAGGAGCCTGTAAAAATGATATTATACTGCAATACATTAGTACTGCAGTGTATTGTACCAGCGACCTAATGATCGCTCGTTCCAGTCCCCTAAAGGGACTTTTGGGAGGTTTCCACTGTTTTGGTACCTCAGGGGCTTTGCAAATGCGACATGACACCGGAAAACCGTTCCAGCTAAATTTGAGCTCCAAAAGCCAAATATTGTTCCTTCCCTTCTGAATCTTGCTGTGGGTCCAAACAGCAGTTTATTACCACATATGGCGTATTGCTGTAATCAGGACAAATTTATTTACAAATTTTGGGGAGATTTTTCTCCTTTATTCATTGTAAAAATTAAACATTTCTATGTTTTTTCATAAAAAAAATAGGTTTTCATTTTCACGGCCTAATTCCACTAAATTCAGCAAAAAAACTGTGGGGTCAAAATGCTAACTATACCCCTAGAAAAATTCCTTGAGGGGTGTAGTGTACAAAATGGGGTCACTTTTGGGGGGTTTCCACCGTTTTACTCCCTCCAGGGCGTTGCAAACGCGACATGGCACTGAAAACCAATCCAGCAAAATCTGCGCTTCAAAATCCAAATGGCGCTCCTTCCCTTCTGAGCTCTGCCGTGGGTCCAAACAGCAGTTTAGTACCACATATGGGGTATTGCTGTAATCGGGAGAAGTAGCTTTATAAGTTTTGGGGTGCTTTTTATTCTTTATTCCTTGCAAATATTATTTTTTTTCATATTTTGTTCAGAAAAAAGTAGATTTTTACTTTCACAGGCAAACTCCAATAAATATAGCAGAAGACCTGTGGGGTCAAGATGCTAACTATACCCCTAGATAAATTCCTTGAGGGGTGCAGTTTCCAAAACCGTGTCACTTTTGGGGGATTTCCACTGTTTTGGCACTACAAGACCTCTTCAAACCCAACATGGTGCCTAAAATATATTCTAAAAAAAGGAGGCCACAAAATCCACTATGTGCTCCTTTGCTTCTGAGGCCGGTGCTTCAGTCCATTATCACACTAGGGCCACATGTGGGATATTTCTAAAAACTGCAGAATCTGGGCAATAAATATTGTGTTGCGTTTCTCTAGTAAAACCTTCTGTATTACAAATAAAATGGTTTACCAATGAATTGCAGCAAAAAAAAAAAAAATTTGTCAATTTCCCCTCTACATTGCTTTAATTCTTGTGAAACGCCTAAAGAGTTAAGAAACTTTCTGAATGCTGTTTTGAATACTTTGAGGGGTGCAGTTTTTAATATGGGGTGATTTATGGGGTCTATCTAGTACATAAGGCCCTCAAAGCCGCTTTAGAACTGAACTGGTCCTTGTAAGAATCGCCTTTTGAAATTTTCTAGAAAATGTGAGAAATTGCTGATAAAGTTCTAAGCCTTGTAACGTAATAGAAAAATAAAATAATGTTCAAAAAACGATGCAAATATAAAGTAGACATATGGAATATGTGAAATTTTAACTATTTTGTGTGGTATTACTATCTCTTTTACAAGCAGATACATTTAAAATTAGAAAAATCATAATTTTTGCCAATTTTCTCAAAATTTTGGTGTTTTTCACAAATAAGCAATGAAATTATTGACCACATTTTTCCACTAATATAAAGTACAATATGTCACGAGAAAACAATCTCAGAATCGCTTGGATAGGCAAAAGCATTCCAGAGTTATTACCACATAAAGTGATACATGTCAGATTTGAAAAAATGGGGCTGGTCCTGAAGGCCAAAATGAGCTCGGTCTTGAAAGGGTTAAAGGGCCAATACATGAGGAATGAAGTAAATCATCATTTTTATAAAAACAATGCAAAAAGCTCACGATTGGCCCCCAATATAAAATAAAAAGAGGGGAAGCAGGATAAGAATGGATAATCTGCGTTGGTCCCGCACTTGACCTTGGGTGACGAAGAAAAGTGCAGAGTGTAAAGTCCTTATACCTACAATGTGGAGATATAGATAAAGCTGCATAAACCAGCCAAAGCCACTGGGGGCAGCAATGTATAAAGGTCAGCAGCGTGGAGTGGAAAGGTATAGATGGGATTGTACGTGATTCACTGGCTCTGGTTGTACGATACAGTTATGGGGGACGTCCAGTTTATATAACACAATCATTAAAAAACCCATTTAAGGCATTGTGATTTATTAGAGGGGAGTTCCTCATTCAGGACCCTCACCCATTAATACCCCGAGCCAGGGGCGTAGCTAAAGGCTCATGGGCCCAGGTGCAAAAATTCAGCTTGGGCCCCCCTACTCCTCCCCAACACCACCAGACCCCTGTGCACGCCAATGCCCAGCTAGCTTGCCCGAAAGACCCTATGAATGCCCCCACACTATAATGCCCCCACAGTATAATGCCACCACACAGTATAGTGGCCCCCCATAGCTGCCCCCACACAGTATAATGCTCCCCATAGCAGCCCCCACACAGTATAATGCCCCTTATAGCTGACCACCACAGAATAATGTCCCCATAGTTGGACCCCTACAGTATAATGCGCCCATTGTTGCCCCTCGCACTATAATGCCCTCCAGAGCTGTGTCAACAGTATAATGCCCCTATAGCTGCCCCCACAGTATATTGCCACCCATAGCTGCCACATCAAGTATAATGCCCCCCTACAGTATAAAGCCCCCATAGCTGTCTCATTCAGTATAATGCACCCGCAGCAGCTGCCATATAACCCTCCCCCCTCCAATACCCAGTATAATGCCCCAATAAGTATGTACCTAATAGAAAACTTCTAACATAATTACTTACCTATCCCCGTTCCCACGATGGGTGGAGGATCCTTCTCCTCTGCACTGTGCTGTGAGTGACTCGGCGCAGACAGGCTTAGGGGCCGGGGTGCCGTTTGCGACCCCTATAGCTACACCACTGCCCTCATCTATAAAGAGCGTCTCTCTGGTGGAACCAGCACATCCGTGTATTACATAGAGGGTCAGTATTTTGTTCCCTGGTGGTCTTGGGTAAGGAAAAGGTAAATTGCTGTCTCCTTGGTGGTCTAATAGTTTACCATCCTCCACAGGCTCTAGTGGTGTGTCTGGCCGCTGACGGGAAGCTGAATGCAATATTCACATCGTGATCGAATTCCCTCCCCACACACCATCGATCATACAGATCATGGAATAACATTCGCAACCCCTCAAAAACCTTAAATAAAAGTCAAGCATACAAAATAGTTGGAAGTAAAAGGCTGTGGTGTTTATTATGGGTAACATAAAAATATTAATAAATCTTTATAATCAACTTGAATGAATTAATAAATAAATAATTAAATAAATAATGTCCAATAACGACATAGAGACAAACCACTAACAAACTCCGCGACGGGGATTCTGTCCTTGAACAAGGGAGGGCGGGCGGGAATTCTGTCCTTGAACAAGGGAGGGTGAGGGGGGGAATTCTGTCCTTGAACAAGGGAGGGTGAGCGGGAATTCTGTCCTTGAACAAGGTAGGGTGGGCGGGAATTCTGTCCTTGAACAAGGGAGGGTGGGCGGGAATTCTGTCCTTGAACAAGGGAGGGTGAGCGGGAATTCTGTCCTTGAACAAGGGAGAGTGAGCGGGAATTCTGTACTTGAACAAGGTAGGGTGGGCGGGAATTCTGTCCTTGAACAAGGGAGGGTGGGCGGGAATTCTGTCCTTGAACAAGGGAGGGTGAGCGGGAATTCTGTCCTTGAACAAGGGAGAGTGAGCGGGAATTCTGTACTTGAACAAGGTAGGGTGGGCGGGAATTCCGTCCTTGAACAAGGGAGGGTGAGCGGGAATTCTGTCCTTGAACAAGGGAGAGTGGGCGGGCTACTTCAAACAGCTTCTTCAGACAATCTGCTGATCCGACCAGACATCCTTTTATCCTCCAGCATTTCCCGCCGCTCAGCTCCTCAAACCAATCCCTGGACAGTTGCCAACATCTGCCTGGTCACAAGGTCAAACCTGAGGAAACTTCTAGAACAAGGTAAATACCGTAAAGCCACACCCCAAAGAAGGGGTGTGGGAAGACACCAAAAGACAAAATAGGGGGAAAAGCAGAATATAGGAAAAACAAGGGAACAGAATAATGGAAAAGAAAGAAGAAAAAAGGGTAAAAGGGGGTGCGAAGTGATCCCATGTGTCCCCCACGCTATTCGCTCTAAAGGGGGCCTCTCATTAGGTTTAATAATGGGCCGCCAGGCTCCCCTGAGTCCGGACTATCACGTGTACACATTTTGTAGCAAGATTTTTTTATTGATAAAATGTACGTCTTATAGTGTAAAAAATATATTAATATTTTTCATAATTCTGAATTTTGCTACAAAAACATTGAGACGTTCTTATTCCTCCAGGTTCATGAGGACAGATCTATGGAAGACTCAGTGTTATTATTATTATTATTATTATTATTATTATTATTGACAGTAATGAAGACAAAAACAGGTTTCAGGTGGTAGAAAATGACTTTACTAAACCGTTTTATAAGCCAACAAACAAGGACCATGAGGATAGTAATCAGTCCGCTGCTTCTCTCTCCTTGTGGTAAGATGATATTTGGGAGAAAGGTTGGAGGTGGTGGATGTCTCGGCACTTGGTTGTATAACCGGAGCTTCTGCAGTTTGAGATATTCCTGCTCGGCTGTGACGTGCCATTCCACCTCGCTGTAGAGTCCGCTGGTCATAAACGGATCTTGTAGATCTTTCTCCCTGATGTAAGTTGTTTTTTGGAGAAAGGTTGGAGCTGGTAGATTTCGTGGCATTTCCAGAGCCTTTGCAGTTTGAGATGTTCCTGCTCGGCTGTGACTTGCCATTCCACCTCGCTGTAGAGTCCGCTGGTATAAACGGTTCTTGTAACTCTTTCTCCCTGATGTAAGATGATATTTGGGAGAAAGGTTGGAGCTGGTGGATTGGTCGCCATCTCTGGAGTTAAGCAGTTTAGGATGTTCCCAGAGAAGTTCCTGCTCGGCTGTGACGTGCCATTCCACCTCATCTGTAGTGTCCACTGTTTATAAATGGTTCTTCTCGCTCTTGGAGATGGTGAAGCTTTTCCAGGTAATTGTTATAGATAAACTCTAAGAAAAGAAACACATATCCACATTATAAATCCCATGATTGTAGTGATGAATAATAATGTTATTACGAGGTCTGGTATACGAGGTGATAATGAGGTGACGTCTACTGACCTGCATATTCTTATAGTAGCTCAATAGATTCACCAGAATGAGGACCAACATCGACCACTCCATGATCTTTGATGTCATTTCACTGATCTGTGAAAAAATATCAAAATTAATATAGAAAAAATTGCGCAAAACAAGAACTTTCCGCCCCAGCCGAGGTTTTGCCGCATTAATATTTATTACATGGAGTCATGTGACTGACGGCGATGCCAAAATGGACCTGACCCATTGTCATATGACACCATATCCATTACATTGCGGACGTCACGATCACCATGGTGCTGAGAACGAGCCCAAAGATTATAGGTCCAATTTTTTTCCTATAGAACGGCTTCTAGGGGTGCAAATAAAATCTATACAATAATCCAGAATAATCTCATTAATACCGGATTAAAGGAATTTTACATCGACTGGTTTGTACCAGCAGCTCAGCATGTCAATAACTTGATATTATGTATGAGATATACTGTACATACCTTTACACACTGATCTCCAGCACACAGGTGGGTGTATACAGATACCTTATTTCCAATGACTGGTAATTTATTATATAGGAAAATAAAGTTTCTTATGTTTAGTAAGTGTCTTATAGGATTTACTACATATTTATGTGAGATAAATGTTAACATAATACATATATAGCAATGACAGTACCGCTGCTTTCTATTCAGCATCTTCCTGCAAGAAGCTGAACAATGTTACCAGATGACACTGTGTTACACCAGCATGTCGCCATCTGACGGCAGAGATCAGAAAATGAAGGGAAATGATCACCTCAGGATCTGAAGTTTTCTACATGTGAACCTAAAGACAAGGACGGTTGGATTCCATTCAAATATTATTTAAGAAAGGATACATGAAACCACTAAGGTCACGGCCATTATGCAGGACGCCAGTCTGAAATGGCTGATGAAGTTTCGGCTTTTGGACAATTTGTAGAGGAGTATGGACTGCCAAAGGTTGTAAAGGCTGCCAAACCCGAATGCAATGCAAGCATTAATCCGGTGAGTTATTGGATAATAGTAGGTCTAGAAAACAAGCAGACAGAGGTTAGAGCAAATCTTATGGAACTAATCACTAATTTACCCTCAGAACTTCCCAATAAATCCTAAATAACGTGTTCTGATATAATAACCCCAGAGATATAATGGATCTATAGAGGGGGGTCTCCTGCTTCCCTATTAGAAAGAGCAGAAAGCCACTAACAAAAAATGGCTTCTGCTCTGGGGGGATTGAGGACACACATCTATTACATGGCCGTCCATTCATTCTAATAAGCCATGTAATACCACTTTAGTGTGTGGCCACCCGGTGATAACCGCTGATCATGATCACCAGGGGTTCAGCTGCCGGACCTACAGTAATTAGCTAATTGCCAGCGGGTCCCTATTTAGTGAAGATGGGACAACCCTATCAACGTAAAACATTTATTAACTTACCGAGAATGTAGCCATCATGGCTGTCCCGACGCATGATGACCATCCAATTGCCAGGAGGATCTTTTGAACCAAGGCCTGACGATCCCCAAAGGCTTCAGCATGGAGCATGATGTACTTATAGTGTAGAAACGTCAGGCCCAGAGCTGAAAAAGAGCAAATGTGCCGAATTAATCCTGTACCACGTGTAAAACAACCTAATAACATCTATGAAGCACGGACCAAACGCTAAACCAACAAGAAACCTTCAATAATGGACGGGAACATTTATCTACATCGTCTAATCCGGACAATTATTATCAGTTGAAATTAACAAAACTTTATTTTTATTTTTTAGAAAATTCTGATTACTACTGTAGACTGAGATGGGGCAGGGTGCGACTGATGCCAAGTCTGAGTCATGTCTGACAGTCTGGTTGCTAGGGATACACTACCTAACAACCACAGTCTTGTCCAGCAATGAGTCCCTAGCAACCAGCCTGCATCTCTCACTGACGTAGTAATCACATTTTTGTAAAAAATAAATGTAGGTTTGACCCCAGAGTAATATAATCAGATATAAGACTTTTTATAATAACCCGCCATCCCGCAGAAGTAAGAGCATATTATAATCACTTCCGTGATATTTACTTACAGGCAATGGCCATTCCTATGAATCCTATTCTAAACAGGATATTTTCGGGAAAGAAATTTCCCGTTTCACTGTAAAAGAAAAAGAAAAACGTTCAATGTTAAATAATATAGAAAAATTGTCAGAATTGTTTCATCTTAATAATCAGCAGTCAGATAATAATCTATAGGACTGAGGAGATGCGTTTCTCTGTCCTCTTGCGGCTCCTCTGGGTAATGGAAGCCATTTTGTTAATTAGATATTTCCTCCTTATTTAAGTAATTACCTTATACATTCCCAAACTATAAAAGTCGTGTAATTCTCCATCTTACCTGATGTACATCAGTGGAGGGGCATGGCTGTTGATAACAGTCAGTGTGTAGCTACCAGAGAGCCAGGCCACACACCAAAAGGCCAAGAAGATGGTGAAGAATCCCAGTCCATTGATTTCCATAATAATGAAAAGTCGCCAATCAATTAGAAAATCGCGCTCTGTGTCAATTCACAGAAAGTAAGACCGCGCAGCTGTCACGTGAATATTTATAACCTCTCATTATCTCTCTGTGACATCATAGCTCCGTGATGTCATCATGATGTCACAGTAAGGTCAGTTCTGCTGCTGTCAAGGGGAATTCCCAACTTCTCAGCTCTCTGTGACATCATAGCTCCGTGATGTCATCATGATGTCACAGTAAGGTCAGTTCTGCTCTGGAGCTGCTATGGTTTAGTATCTGCTATGAACTTATATCTGCTATGGGCTTCGCAGACCCCAAAACACAAGTCATTGATGTAGTGACATTTTCGCGTCTTTTTTCACAGAGGTCAATGTAAGGTCATCTGTTATACTGTGCTAATAAAAAGTATTTACCCCCCTCCATTGATTTTTCCATGTTGTTTTGGGTGATGGCATTGTATCACAGGGGATTACATTTGGTAAAACAAGACTGACAGGACCAATGATGGCATCACCCCCATATAACACAACCTCTAACATTTATATGAAATAACTGAGACCCAGACCAAGATGTGGGGTAAAGTGGGGGTCGGCCACAGCTTTTATTATTAACAATAAATTTGAGGACGTTGTCCGCTGGTTGGATAAACACATTGCAAGATAAACAGGTCACCCTGGGTGCCAGAACATTGCAGGCGCGATGGGCATGCTCCAGTTGTTTCCGGGTGATTTCACGAGCGGTAGAGACAAGATCCTCCTAGAACCGCCGCTGTGACATCTGGAACAGAACAAAATGATCAAAACAGGATGAACATAAAAACTCTGAAACAATTATCAACAAAATGACATTTAAGGCTATGTTCACACGCAAACTCAAAAACGTATGAAAATACGGAGCTGTTTTCAGGCGAAAATAACTCCTGATTTTCAGACTTTTTTTAACAACTCGCGTTTTTCGCGGCGTTCTTTACGGACATTTTTGGAGCTGTTTTTCAATAGAGTCAATGAAAAACGCCTCCACAAACGCCCCAAGAAATGACCTGCACTTCTTTTGACGAGCCGACATTTTACGCGCCGTATTTTGACAGCGACGCGTAAAATAAAGGCTCGTGGGAACAGAACATCGTAATTCCCATTGAAAGCAATGGGCAGATGTTTGTAGGCGTATTAGGGGCGATTTTTCAGGCGGAATTCGAGGCTTAAAACTCCCGAATTACGTCTGAAACCACTGCGTGTGAACATACCCTAACTCCTTAACAAGATGCCACATACATGTACGTGACAGTCATTAAGGGAAAGTATGGAGCGGGATCACGGGCTGAGCTCGCTCCATACTTAGCGGGTATTCGCTGTGTAATATAGCCAACACCTCACTGCAACGGACAGAATCAAAAATCACTTTGTCTTCCCGTTTAACCCCTTAGATGCCACAGTCAATCACGACCGCAGCATCTAAAGCATTAGAATGAGAGGGGCGACCCCCTCTGACGTGCCCTTGTGCCCCCACGATGCTCTAGCGGGATGCCGATGGTTATCATGGCAGCCCGGGGGCCTAATGAAGGGTCTGCCATCTTTGTTCTCCGGCAGGGCTTCATAGGTGGCTGTAAAAATCATGATATACTGCAATACTTTAGTATTGCAGTGGATCGTGTGAGCAATCCAATGATTGCTGGTTCAAGTCCACTAGGGGGACTTCTAAACTGAATTTTAAAAAGTTAAATAAAGTTTTTTGCAAATATCCCAAAAAATAATATTTAAATTTCTAAAAAATTCCCCCTCTTCCCATTTTTTCTCTAAAGTAATGTTGAACAACATATAAGTTAGAACAACTCATATCGCCGCGTTTGCAAAAGTCCGAACTATGAGGGTATGTTCACACGAGGTCATTAGGTCATTACGTCCGTAATTGACGGACGTATTTCGGCCGCAAGTACCGGACCGAACACAGTGCAATCATGTTTTCAGTACGAGACAGTTGTCCGGCAGCGAGGCAGGGACTCCTAGCGTCATACATAACTATAATGCTAGGAGACCGGCTCCCTGCACTGTGTTCGGTCCGGTACTTGCGGCCAAAATACGTCCGTCAATTACGGACCTAATGACCTCGTATGAACATACCCTTACAATCTAATGTTATCTAACCCACTCGCTGAACAGCTTAAAAAAAACAAAAAAAAATGTTTAAAACACCCAATTTGCTGTTTTTTGGTCACGTTAGTTTCCCCAAAAAATAGAATAAAAACTAGTCAAAAAGACGCACCCCAAAATGGTAACAACAAAAGCTCGCCTCGCAAAAAATAAGCCCTCACATCGCTCAATCAATGGAAACATAAAAAAGTTATGGCTCTCAGATTTTTGCGACGCAAAACTAATTTTTTTTAACAAATAGTTTTCCAAAGTGGTAAAACATGAAAAAATATAAAGTCGATATCACCGTAATCGTATTAATCCGTAGAATAAAGTGAACATGTAGTTATTACTGCACAATAGACGCCGTAAAAACGAAATCCCCCAGAAATGGCGCATTTGCTTTTTTTTTTTTTTTTGCTAATTTCACCCCACAAATAGTAATAAACTAAAATAAAAAAAACTACATTGGTCGTGTCATTAAGGAGTCAAATCAAGAGAGGGAGTGGGGGAGGGAAAGACGCCAAGCTGCAGGGTCCAAAGAGGACGAAGGGCATTACTATCTTATAGGGAGCTCTATAGCCCCCCTACCATGTGATCACTGGCCAATCCCTGTAGATCATGATGATGTGATGCCACCCCCCATTTATTTATGCTAAGGGCTTATTCAGACGAACGGGATATACGTCCGTGCAACGCGCGTGATTTTCACACACAGACCTTCCCCACCGTGCAGACATGTGCGTGATTTTTACGCTGCGTGAGTCCGTTGCGAAAAAGTCACTACATGTCCGTTCTTTGGGCGTTTTTCACGCATCACGCACCCATTGAAGTCAATGCCACACGGAAGCACTTCCGTGCGGACTGCATTTTTCACACAAGACTTGTTAAGTCTATGTAAATGAGTTGAGAAAACTTGGCCAAACAAGCACCAACCAGGAAGTGGATTTTCACTTGTTGGGTGTCACGGCACAGGGTGTGGACCCACTGGGCCGTACCGCGTAGCGGGAAAGCAGCTGGCCAACAAGGTACAAAACAATGTCTATAGTTCTGAATGGGTAGCTGAGGCAAAGTAGACAGTGGCAAGAACACGACTTGGCTTTCACAGCAGGTAACGATTGTACGGGATGCAGGGCACAGGCAGCAGGAATGGGTAACACTGGGAACTAGAAAACACTGGGAGACCTTTAGCAAGACAGACTAGGGTATACAATGCCCAGCTAGCTTGCCCGACAGACCCTATGAATGCCCCCACACTATAATGCCCCCACAGTTTAATGCCACCACACAGTATAGTGGCCCCCCATAGCTGCCCCCACACAGTATAATGCTCCCCATAGCAGCCCCCACACAGTATAATGCCCCTTATAGCTGACCACCACAGAATAATGTCCCCATAGTTGAACCCCTACAGTATAATGCGCCCATTGTTGCCCCTCACACTATAATGCCCCCCAGAGCTGCGCCAACAGTATAATGCCCCTATAGCTGCCCCCACAGTATATTGCCACCCATAGCTGCCACATAAAGTATAATGCCCCCCTACAGCATAAAGCCCCCATAGCTGTCTCATTCAGTATAATGCTCCCTCAGCAGCTGCCATATAACGCCCCCCCCTCCAATACCCAGTATAATGCCCCAATAAGTATGTACCTAATAGAAAACTTATAACATAATTACTTACCTATCCCCGTTCCCACGATGGGTGGAGGATCCTTCTCCTCTGCACTGTGCTGTGAGTGACTCGGCGCAGACAGGCTTAGGGGCCTGGTTGCATTTGCGACCCCTATAGCTACGCCACTGCCCTCATCTATAAAGAGCGTCTCTCTGGTGGAACCAGCACATCCGTGTATTACATAGAGGGTCAGTATTTGGTTCCCTGGTGGTCTTGGGTAAGGAAAATGTAATGACGGGGGTAGGGAAACGGACAAGTTAGCCCTAATCTACCCGCCACTCTGTCCCTGCCTACTTGCAACGACCCGCCCTAGGCGACGGGGTACAACTGGGCGGCGGTCCCTATGCTCAGTAAGTGCAAGAGACAAACAGACAAGGGAACACAAAGCAAAGGGAAATGGGGCAGTTGCCCACGGCAACACCTTGAGCAAAAAGAGTGGTGAACGAGCCGAGTCAAACCAGGAGTGCACGAGGTACCAAACGCAGAGCAGGAGAGTAGTCAGCAAGCCAGGGTCAGTATGGAGCAGGATCAAATAGTCAGAAGCTGTAGCTGGGCCAGGAAACCACACGAGAAGAATCACAAGCAAAGGAGGAACAGGAAAGGCAGGTATAAATAGACAGAGGGCGGGAGCTAGCTCCGTCTGGCCAGGCTGCGAAAGGCTCTCCCACTCCTAAGCCTGCCATCCTGAGTGGTGGAAGCTGGAGTCAGTCTCAGAGACATAGACTCAGGTGCAGACTGATTACCTATGGGCGTATACACAGAAGTTGTGCCTGGCAGATCCTTTACAGTACCCCCCCTTTTATGAGGGGCCACCGGACCCTTTCTAAGTGGACCTGGTTTTTTGGGGAAACGAAGGTGGAACCTCCTGACCAATACCCCAGCGTGAACATCCCGGGCGGGTACCCAAGTCCTCTCCTCAGGCCCGTATCCTCTCCAATGGACCAGGTACTGGAGGGAGCCTTGGACTATCTTGCTGTCCACAATCTTGGCCACCTCGAATTCCACCCCCTCAGGGGTGAGAATGGGAACAGGAGGTTTCCTCGAGGGAGCCAAGGACGGGGAGCAGCGTTTAAGGAGGGAGGCATGAAACACGTCATGTATTCGAAAAGATGAGGGCAACTCCAGTCGGAAGGAGACAGGATTGAGGACTTCAATGACCTTATACGGCCCAATAAACCGGGGAGCAAACTTCTTGGACGGGACCTTAAGGCGCAAGTTCCTAGACGATAACCACACCAGATCCCCGACCATAAACAAGGGGTTCGCAGAACGTCTTCTATCAGCCTGAGTTTTTTGTACGCTCTGGGACGCCTCTAGGTTCTTCTGAACCTGGGCCCAGACTGTGCACAGTTCCCGATGAACGACCTCTACCTCGGGATTGTTGGAACTACCAGGTGAGACGGAGGAGAACCGTGGATTAAACCCAAAATTACAGAAAAAGGGGGAGACCCCTGACGAGTTACTGACCCGGTTATTAAGGGAAAATTTGGCGAGGGGAATGAATGAGACCCAATCATATTGACAGTCAGAGATAAAACACCTTAAATATTGTTCTAGAGATTGATTAGTCCTCTCAGTTTTACCATTAGTTTCAGGATGGAAGGCAGAGGAGAAGGACAGATCAATCTCCAACTTTTTACAGAAGGCTCTCCAAAACAATGAAACAAATTGTACCCCTCTGACCGAAACAATATTGACAGGGACCCCATGGAGACGCAGGATGTGTTTGACAAACAAGGTAGCTAACGTCTTGGCATTAGGTAGTTTCTTGAGGGGCACAAATTGGCACATCTTACTGAAGCGGTCTACTACCACCCACACCACCGACTTGCCTTGAGATGGAGGCAAATCGGTGATAAAATCCATGGAGATATGGGTCCAAGGTCTCTGGGGAATGGGCAAAGAACGTAGTAAGCCCGCTGGTCGAGACCTGGGAGTCTTGGACCTAGCACAAACCTCACAAGCGGCGAAGTAGGCCTTAACGTCTTTAGGCCACCAATAGTTTCTGGCAATGAGGTGTTTGGTACCCAGGACGCCTGGATGACCAGATAGTGCGGAGTCATGATTTTCCCTAAGTACCCTTAGCCGGTATTGCAGGGGAACAAACAGCTTGTCCTCAGGAAGGTTCCCGGGAGCTGAACCTTGATCAGCCGCAATTTCAGAGACTAAATCAGAATCAATAGAAGAAATGATTATACCAGGAGGCAAAATTCAAGCAGGATCTTCCTCCGAAGGAGGGCTGGCCACGAAGCTACGCGACAGTGCATCGGCCTTAATATTTTTAGACCCAGCCCTATAGGTAACCAAAAAGTTGAATCTGGTAAAAAATAGTGCCCATCGAGCTTGTCTCGGGTTTAGCCTCCGGGCAGATTCTAGGAAAACCAGATTCTTGTGGTCGGTAAGGACGTTACCTGGTGCCTAGCCCCCTCCAGGAAGTGGCGCCACTCTTCAAATGCCCATTTAATGGCTAAGAGTTTGCGGTTGCCAATATCATAGTTACTCTCAGTGTGCGAAAACTTCCTGGAGAAGTAGGCACAGGGACGGAGATGGGTGAGGGACCTGGTACAAGACAGCCCCCACTCCCACCTCGGATGCGTCAACTTCCACGATAAATGGCTCCATTTGGTTGGGCTGAACCAGCACCGTGGCCGAAATAAAGCACTTCTTAAGGACCTCAAAAGCCTGGACAGCCTCAGGGGGCCAGTGGAGGAGATCAGCACCTTTGCGAGTGAGGTCCGTAAGAGGCTTAGCGATGACCGAGAAGTTAGCAATAAATCTCCTGTAATAATTAGCGAACCCCAAGAAACACTGTAACGCCTTCAGGGAGGCAGGTTGGACCCATTCCGCCACAGCTTGGACCTTGGCGGGGTCCATGCAGAATTCATGAGGAGTGAGGATTTGACCCAAAAATGGTATCTCCTGTACCCCAAACAAACATATTTTGGTTTTCGCAAACAGTTTGTTTTCCCGAAGGACCTGGAGCACCTTCCTGACATGCTCAATGTGGGAGGACCAGTCCTTGGAAAACACCAGTATGTCATCAAGGTACACTACAAGAAATACCCCCAGGTAATCTCTTAAAATCTAACTTCTGAAATTCTGGAAGACCGCAGGAGCATTACAAAACCCAAAGGGCATGACGAGGTATTCGAAATGACCTTCGGGCATGTTAAACGCAGTCTTCCACTCATCCCCCTCTTTGATGCGGATAAGGTTATACGCCCACCGTAGATCAAACTTAGAGAACCATTGGGCCCCCTGAACCTGATTAAAGAGACCAGGAATCAAAGGAAGGGGATACTGGTTCCTTACAGTGACCTTATTCAAGTTACGGTAGTCAATGCATGGCCTAAGACCACCATCCTTCTTCCCTACGTAGAAGAAGCCAGCACCTACCGGAGAAGTAGAGGGGCGAATGTAACCCTTGGCCAGGCATCCCTGGATATACTCTCTCATGGCTTCACGTTCGGGACAAGAAAGATTAAATATCCTACCCTTAGGGAGCTTAGCTCCTGGTACCAATTCGATAGCGCAATCGTATTCTCTATGAGGAGGTAACACTTCGCAGGCCTCCTTAGAGAAAACATTAGCAAAGTCCTGAACAAACTCAGGTAGCGTGTTCACCTCCTCAGGGGGAGAAATAGAATTAACAGAAAAACATGACGTCAAGCATTCATTACCCCATTTGGTAAGCTCCCCAGTATTCCAGTCAAACGTGGGATTATGCAACTGCAACCAGGGAAGGCCTAAAACCAAATCGGACGATAATCCCTGCATCAACAGTACAGAGCACTGCTCCAAATGCATGGAGCCAACAAGGAGTTCAAAAACAGGGGTATGCTGTGTAAAATAACCATTAGCAAGAGGAGTGGAGTCGATACCCACTACCGGGACAGGTTTAGGCAAATCAATTAAAGGCATAGCTAGAGATCTGGCAAATTCCACAGACATGATATTAGTAGAAGACCCTGAATCCACGAAGGCACTGCCGGTAGCAGACCTACCACCAAAAGAGACCTGAAAGGGAAGCAAGATTTTATTACGTTTCATATTTACGGGAAATACCTGTGCGCCCAAGTGACCTCCCCGATGATAACTTAGGCGCGGAAGTTTTCCGGCTGCTTATTCTTACGCCTAGGACAGTTGTTCACTTGATGCTTGTCATCTCCACAGTAGAAGCAGAGACCATTCTTCCTGCGGAACTCTCTATGTTGTCGGGGGGACACGGAGGCCCCGAGTTGCATAGGTACCTCCGAGTCTGCCGTGGAAGAGCGAAGCAACGGGACCTCAGGAGGCATCATGGGGGAGTCAGAGGGGAAAACACAAAAACGTTCAAGTTGTCGTTCCCTGAGACGTCGGTCAAGTCGTACCGCTAAAGCCATAACCTGGTCAAGGAAGTCAGAAGAGGGATAGCTAACTAGCAGGTCTTTCAGGGCGTTCGACAGACCCAACCTAAACTGGCACCTTAAGGCAGGGTCATTCCACCGAGAAGCTACGCACCACTTCCTAAAGTCAGAACAATACTCCTCAACAGGTCTCTTACCCTGACGTAAGTTCACCAGCTGACTCTCAGCAAAGGCAGTCCTGTCAGTCTCGTCATAAATGAGTCCGAGAGCAGAAAAGAAACGATCAACGGAGGAAAGTTCAGGGGCGTCAGGAGCCAAGGAGAAGGCCCACTCTTCGGGCCCTTCCTGGAGCCGGGACATAATAATACGCACCCGCTGGCTCTCAGAACCTGAGGAGTGAGGCTTTAAGCGAAAGTAGAGCCTACAACTCTCCCGAAAGGAGAGAAAAGTCCTCCGGTCCCCTGAGAACCGGTCAGGCAACTTGAGGTGGGGTTCAAGAGGTGAGGTGAGGGGCACTACCATGGTAGCGTCAGGCTGGTTGACCCTCTGAGCCAGGGCCTGGACCTGTAGGGAGAGACCCTGCATTTGCTGGGCCAGGGTCTCAAGGGGGTCCATAGTAGTGTCAGGGACCAGGGTAGACTAGGTATATGGGCTTGTGATTATGTAATGACGGGGGTAGGGAAACGGAGAAGTGAGCCCTAATCTACCCGCCACTCTGTCCCTGCCTACTTGCAACGACCCGCCGTAGGCGACGGGGTACAACTGGGCGGCGGTCCCTACGCTTAGTAAGTGCAAGAGACAAACAGACAAGGGAACACAAAGCAAAGGGAAATGGGGCAGTTGCCCACGGCAGCACCGTGAGCAACAAGATTGGTGAACGAGCCGAGTCAAAGCAGGAGTGCACGAGGTACCAAACGCAGAGCAGGAGAGTAGTCAGAAAGCCAGGGTCAGTATGGAGCAGGATCAAATAGTCAGAAGCTGTAGCTGGGCCAGGAAACCACACGAGAAGAATCACAAGCAAAGGAGGAACAGGAAAGGCAGGTATAAATAGACAGAGGGCGGGAGATAGCTCCGTCTGGCCAGGCTGCGATAGGCTCTCCCACTCCTAAGCCTGCCATCCTGAGTGGTGGAAGCTGGAGTCAGTCTCAGAGACATAGACTCGGGTGCAGACTGATTACCTATGGGCGTATACACAGAAGTTGTGCCTGGCAGATCCTTTACAGAAAAGGTAAATTGCTGTCTCCTTGGTGGTCTAATAGTTTACCATCCTCCACAGGCTCTAGTGGTGTGTCTGGCCGCTGACGGGAAGCTGAATGCAATATTCACATCGTGATCGAATTCCCTCCCCACCCACCATCGATCATACAGATCATGGAATAACATTCGCAACCCCTCAAAAACCTTAAATAAAAGTCAAGCGTACAATATAGTTGGAAGTAAAAGGCTGTGGTGTTTATTATGGGTAACATAAAAATATTAATAAATCTTTATAATCAACTTGAATGAATTAATAAATAAATAATTAAATAAATAATGTCCAATAATGAAACGTCCAATAAACAAGCACTTGTCCACACAGCATTAGCTGCTAGACAACCCACTAACAAACTCCGTGACGGGGATTCTGTCCTTGAACAAGGGAGGGTGGGCGGGAATTCTGTCCTTGAACAAGGGAGGGTGGGCGGGAATTCTGTCCTTGAACAACGGAGGGTGGGCGGGAATTCTGTCCTTGAACAAGGGAGGGTGAGCGGGAATTCTGTCCTTGAACAAGGGAGGGTGGGCGGGAATTCTGTCCTTGAACAAGGCGGGGCGGGGCTGCTTCAAACAGCTTCTTCAGACAATCTGCTGATCGGACCAGACATCCTTTTATCCTACAGGATTTCCCGCCGCTCAGCTCCTCAAACCAATCCCTGGACTGTTGCCAACATCTGCCTGGTCACAAGGTCAAACCTGAGGAAACTTCTAGAACAAGGTAAATACCGTAAAGCCACACCCCAAAGAAGGGGTGTGAGAAGACACCAAAAGACAAAATAGGGGGAAAAGCAGAATATAGGAAAAACAAGGGAACAGAATAAGGGAAAAGAAAGAAGAAAAAAGGGTAAAAGGGGATGCGAAGTGATCCCATGTGTCCCCCACGCTATTCGCTCTAAAGGGGGGGCCTCTCATTAGGTTTAATAAGGGGCCGCCAGGCTCCCCTGAGTCCGGACTATCACGTGTACACATTTTGTAGCAAGATTTTTTTATTGATAAAATGTACGTCTTATAGTGTAAAAAATATATTTATATTTTTCATAAATCTGAATTTTGCTACAAAAACATTGAGACGTTCTTATTCCTCCAGGTTCATGAGGACAGATCTATGGAAGACTCAGGATTATTATTATTATTGACAGTAATGAAGACAAAACCAGGTTTCAGGTGGTAGAAAATGACTTTACTAAACCGTTTTATAAGCCAACAAACAAGGACCATGAGAATAGTAAACAGTCCGCTGCTTCTCTCCTTGTGGTAAGATGATATTTGGGAGAAAGGTTGGAGGTGGTGGATGTCTCGGCACTTGGTTGTATAACCGGAGCTTCTGCAGTTTGAGATGTTCCTGCTCGGCTGTGACGTGCCATTCCACCTCGCTGTAGAGTCCGCTGGTTATAAACGGATCTTGTAGATCTTTCTCCCTGATGTAAGTTGTTTTTTGGAGAAAGCTTGGAGCTGGTAGATTTCGTGGCATTTCTAGAGCCTTTGCAGTTTGAGATGTTCCTGCTCGGCTGTGACTTGCTATTCCACCTCGCTGTAGAGTCCGCTGGTTATAAACGGTTCTTGTAGCTCTTTCCCCCTGATGTAAGATGATATTTGGGAGAAAGGTTGGAGCTGGTGGAGTGGTCGCCATCTCTGGAGTTAAGCAGTTTAGGATGTTCCCAGAGAAGTTCCTGCTCGGCTGTGACGTGCCATTCCACCTCATCTGTAGTGTCCATTGTTTATAAATGGTTCTTCTCGCTCTTGGAGATGGTGAAGCTTTTCCAGGTAATTGTTATAGATAAACTCTAAGAAAAGAAACAAATATCCACATTATAAACCCCATGATTGTAGAGATGAATAATAATGTTATTACGAGGTCTGGTATACGAGGAGATAATGAGGTGACGTCTACTGACCTGCATATTCTGATAGTAGCTCAATACATTCACCAGAATGAGGACCAACATCGACCACTCTATGATCTTTGATGTCATTTCACTGATCTGTTAAAAAAATATCAAAATTAATATAGAAAAAATTGCGCAAAACAAGAACTTTCCACCCCAGCCGAGGTTTTGCCGCATTAATGTTTATTACATGGAGTCATGTGACTGACGGCGATGCCAAAATGGACCTGACCCATTGTCATATGACACCATATCCATTACATTGCGGACGTCACGATCACCATGGTGCTGAGAACGAGCACAAAGATTATAGGTCCAATTGTTTTCCTATAGAACGGCTTCTAGGGGTACAAATAAAATCTATACAATAATCCAGAATAATCTCATTAATACCGGATTAAAGGAATTTTACATCGACTGGTTTGTACCAGCAGCTCAGCATGTCAATAACTTGATATTATGTATGAGATATACTGTACATACCTTTACACACTGATCTCCAGCGCACAGGTGGGTGTATACGGATACCTTATTTCCAATGACTGGTAATTTATTATATAGGAAAATAAAGTTTCTTATGTTTAGTAAGTGTCTTATAGGATTTACTACACTTTTATGTAAGATAAATGTTAATATAATACATATATAGCAATGACAGTACCGCTGCTTTCTATTCAGCATCTTCCTGCAAGAAGCTGAACAATGTTACCAGATGACGCTGTGTTACACCAGCATATCGCCATCTGACGGCAGAGATCAGAAAATAAAGGGAAATGATCACCTCAGGATCTGAAGTTTTCTACATGTGAACCTAAAGACAAGGACGGTTGGATTCCATTCAAATATTATTTAAGAAAGGATACAGAAAACCACTAAGGTCACGGCCATTATGCAGGACGCCAGTCTGAAATGGCTGATGAAGTTTCGGCTTTCGGACAATTTGTAGAGGAGTATGGACTGCCAAAGGTTGTAAAGGCTGCCAAACCCGAATGCAATGCAAGCATTAATCCGGTGAGTTATTGGATAATAGTAGGTCTAGAAAACAAGCAGACAGAGGTTAGAGCAAATCTTATGGAACTAATCACTAATTTACCCTCAGAACTTCCCAATAAATCCTAAATAACGTGTTCTGATATAATAACCCCAGAGACATAATGGATATAGAGGGGGGTCTCCTGCTTCCCTATTAGACAGAGCAGAAAGCCACTAACAAAAAATGGCTTCTGCTCTTGGGGGATTGAGGACACACATCTATTACATGGCCGTCCATTCATTCTAATAAGCCATGTAATACCACTTTAGTGTGTGGCCACTCGGTGATAACCGCTGATCATGATCACCAGGGGTTCAGCTGCCGGACCTACAGTAATTAGCTAATTGCCAGCGGGTCCCTATTTAGTGAAGATGGGACAACCCTATCAACGTAAAACATTTATTAACTTACCGAGAATGTAGCCATCATGGCTGTCCCGACGCATGATGACCATCCAATTGCCAGGAGGATCTTTTGAACCAAGGCCTGACGATCCCCAAAGGCTTCAGCATGGAGCATGATGTACTTATAGTGTAGAAACGTCAGGCCCAGAGCTGAAAAAGAGCAAATGAGCCGAATTAATCCTGTACCACGTGTAAAACCACCTAATAACATCTATGAAACGCGGACCAAATGCTAAACCCAACAAGAAACCTTCAATAATGGACGGGAACATTTATCTGCATCGTCTAATCCGGACAATTATTATCAGTTGAAATTAACAAAACTTTATTTTTATTTTTTAGAAAATTCTGATTACTACTGTAGACTGAGATGGGGCCAGGGTGCGACTGATGCCAAGTCTGAGTCACGTCTGACAGTCTGGTTGCTAGGGATACACTACCTAACAACCACAGTCTTGTCCAGCAATGAGTCCCTAGCAACCAGCCTGCATCTCTCACTGACGTAGTAATCACATTTTTGTAAAAAATAAATGTAGGTTTGACCCCAGAGTAATATAATCAGATATAAGACTTTTTATAATAACCCGCCATCCCCCAGAAGTAAGAGCATATTATAATCACTTCCGTGATATTTACTTACAGGCAATGGCCATTCCTATGAATCCTATTCTAAACAGGATATTTTCGGGAAAGAAATTTCCCGTTTCACTGTAAAAGAAAAAGAAAAACGCTCAATGTTAAATAATATAGAAAAATTGTCAGAAATGTTTTATCTTAATAATCAGCAGTCAGATAATAATCTATAGGACTGAGGAGATGCGTTTCTCTGTCCTCTTGCGGCTCCTCTGGGTAATGGAAGCCATTTTGTTAATTAGATATTTCCTCCTTATTTAAGTAATTACCTTATACATTCCCAAACTATAAAAGTCGTGTAATTCTCCATCTTACCTGATGTACATCAGTGGGGGGGCATGGCTGTTGATAACAGTCAGTGTGTAGCTACCAGAGAGCCAGGCCACACACCAAAAGGCCAAGAAGATGGTGAAGAATCCCAGTCCATTGATTTCCATAATAATGAAAAGTCGCCAATCAATTAGAAAATCGCGCTCTGTGTCAATTCACAGAAAGTAAGACCGCGCAGCTGTCAGGGGAATATTTATAACCTCTCATTATCTCTCTGTGACATCATAGCTCTGTGATGTCATCATGATGTCACAGTAAGGTCAGTTCTGCTGCTATCAAGGGGAATTCCCAACTTCTCAGCTCTCTGTGACATCATAGCTCCGTGATGTCATCATGATGTCACAGTAAGGTCAGTTCTGCTCTGGAGCTGCCATGGTTTAGTATCTGCTATGAACTTATATCTGCTATGGGCTTCGCAGACCCCAGAACACAAGTCATTGATGTAGTGACATTTTAGCGTCTTTTTTCACAGAGGTAAATGTAAGGTCATCTGTTATACTGTGCTAATAAAAAGTATTTACCCCCCTCCATTGATTTTTCCATGTTGTTTTGGGTGATGGCATTGTATCACAGGGGATTAAATTAGGTAAAACAAGACTGACAGGACCAATGATGTCATCACGCCCACATAACACAACCTCTAACATTTATATGAAATAACTGAGACCCAGACCAAGATGTGGGGTAAAGTGGGGTCGGCCACAGCTTTTATTATTAACAATAAATTTGAGGACGTTGTCCGCTGGTTGGATAAACACATTGCAAGATAAACATGTCACCCTGGGTGCCAGAACATTGCAGGCGCGATGGACATGCTCCAGTTGTTTCCGGGTGATTTCACGCACAGTAGAGACAAGATCCTCCTAGAACCGCCGCTGTGACATCTGGAACAGAACAAAATGATCAAAACAGGATGAACATAAAAACTCTGAAACAATTATCAACAAAATGACATTTAAGGCTATGTTCACACGCAAACTCAAAAACGTCTGAAAATACGGAGCTGTTTTCAGGCGAAAATAACTCCTGATTTTCAGACTTTTTTTAACAACTCGCGTTTTTCGCGGCGTTCTTTACGGACATTTTTGGAGCTGTTTTTCAATGGAGTCAATGAAAAACGCCTCCACAAACGCCCCAAGAAATGACCTGCACTTCTTTTGACGAGCCGTCATTTTACGCGCCGTATTTTGACAAAGGCTCGTGGGAACAGAACATCGTAATTCCCATTGAAAGCAATGGGCAGATGTTTGTAGACGTATTATGGGTGTTTTTTAATGCGTAATTCAAGGCTTAAAACTCCCGAATTACGTCTGAAACCACTGCGTGTGAACATACCCTAACTCCTTAACAAGATTCCTCATACATGTACGTGGCAGTCGTTAAGGGAAAGTATGGAGCGGGATCACGGGCTGAGCTCGCTCCTTACTTAGCGGGTATTCGCTGTGTAATATGGCCAACACCTCACTGCAACGGACAGAATCAAAAATCACTTTGAGTCTTCCCGTTTAACCCCTTAGATGCCACAGTCAATCCCGACCGCAGCATCTAAAGCATTAGAATGAGAGGGGCGACCCCCACCGACGTGCCCTTGTGCCCCCACGATGCTATAGCGGGATGCCGATGGTTATCATGGCAGCCTGGGGCCCTAATGAAGGGTCTGCCATCTTTGTTCTCCGGCAGGGCTTCATAGGTGGCTGTAAAAATCATGATATACTGTAATACTTTAGTATTGCAGTGGATCGTGTGAGCAATCCAATAATCGCTGGTTCAAGTTGTCGTGGAAGTCCATCGCTCAAAATATATTAGACTGAAATTTATACGAGTCCCAACAGACTCTCAAGGCCAGACTCCATTAGTCAGTATCCTAATTAGGATATTTCACCGATATATATCGAGAGAGGAGAAGAAAACACACAGACTCGCTTATATGTTCAAAATGCTCCTCTGAAGGATTTATTACCAAACTCAAACTGTTAAACTGAAATTCAGAAGGGGTGTCGGCTTGAGGTAAACCAATCAGAGACAATGTAACAGTATTTGTTATTCAGTAAAAACCATACAATAAAATACATCCCAGATACATCATTATAATTCTTCACACATTATGTTTACAAGTGTCTTATCTCTCTTTTGGACAGAATGTCCTCGTGGAGATGGGGGAGACCTTCCCTCACGCATACTTGCCATCCCCCCATCTCACGCCCTATCCAACTTCACATGGGAACCAAGGTCAAAGATAAAACATACGAAATCAACATTACTTGTATTAAAGGAACAATGACTTTCCTATTCACTACAAAAGAACCAAGATGAGAACTCCAGACAAGATGGGAACTCCAGACAAGATGGCTGCTGCACGAAACTAAATCATTTAAACATTATCATCACTTTCACATATTACATATCTTAGTAATTTGGCCTCCTGCTTGATAATTCACAATGTAATTTCATACAGAGAATATAAGCAAATAAATCATCCACTAGGGGGACTTCTAAACTGAATTTTAAGGCTATGTTCACACGGGGTATTTTGCCGAGTTTTTTGACGCGGAAACCGCGTCGCAAAACTCGGCAAAAACGGCCCGAGAACGCCTCCCATTGATTTCAATGGGAGGCGTCGGCGTGTTTTTCCCGCGAGCAGTAAAACTGCCTCGCGGGAAAAAGAAGCGACATGCCCTATCTTCGGGCGCTTCCGCCTCTGACCTCCCATTGACTTCAATGGGAGGCAGGAGAAAGCGTATTTCTCGCTGTTTTATGCCCGCGGCGCTCAATAGCCGCGGGCGAAAAACGGCGCGATAATCGCCGCGAAAATCGGCGTCCAGGGAGAGGAATATCTGCCTCAAAGTTCCAAACGGAATTTTGAGGCAGATATTCCTCCACCAAAATACTCCGTGTGAACATAGCCTAAAAAGTAAAATAAAGTTTTTTGCAAATATCCCAAAAAATAATATTTACATTTCTAAAAAATTCCCTCTTCCCATTTTTTCCCTAAAGTAATGTTAAACAACATATAAGTTAGTATAATTGCAGACACTGAAGCGCCTAGGGAGAGTGTCAGGGACTGCGAGGGGTTAAAGAAGGATGGAACGTTTAAATAATGCCCAGGACCAGTATTGGTGAACAAGGGGTAAGAGGGGAGTGGTTAAGGAGATATAAGGCTGGGGTTTGGGGCAGAACGCCCTCTTACCTCCAAGCTGCAGCAGGAGAAACATCCTCTGGTGGAGCTGGGAGATTCAGAGCCTTTTTTCCTGTCGTTTCGGCGGACAGTCTTGCACTGATGGTGGAGGATCTTTTGCGGCAGGTGGCACAGCGGGTGGCTTTGGAGGGGCCTGTCTGGCTGGAATCCCTGTTGGCGGATGGGAGAAGGAGTGGATCGGATTGGGGCATTGCTGCTTCTCACCCCCGGTCTCCTCCGGTCCCCTGCCAGCAGGGGTCGAGGCCGGGTGGGGATTGTTCTAGTGAGTGTAGGGTCAGGGGAACGTCTGGTCCGGTTTGCCCTTCTCCTGCCTCATCTAATTTTTCTCCTGTAGGTTCGGTGAGGGAGCGTTCCAGGCGAGGGAGGAAACGTCGTTCTGGAAGACATCGCCGCCACGGCCATCGCAGACGTCGCAGATCGGGTGGCGCGAAGAGGCATGGTCGGCGGTCTTCCTCGTCATCCAGCGAAGGATTCTCCTCCTCGTCAGCGTCATCAGCATCTGCCTCATCGGAGTCGCGGAAGAGGTCTTCGCGGAGATCATCACGGCCGCAGGGACACAGTCGACGCCGGGAGGTGCGGCACTTGTCGGAGGATCGTGAGCAGCTGTCCCAGGTTGTTCCTCCCGCTGGGTCGGTGGAGGAGGTTCAGGCCATGGTTCCAGTGCCGCGGCAAGTGGCTGAAGGACCCTCTGGAGTCGGTGGGACCTCTGGGAGTGGTGAGTCGGCCTGCGGTGACGCATGGCTTAATAAATCTAAGGCATCGGGTACGGATCTGATTTCTGTTTTAAAAGCCGTGGTGGCTGGTTTGAATGTGAACGAGGGAACGTCAGTTCCCTCTGTGCCACCAGGGGGGGCTAGGCTCCCCTCTGAGAGAGAAAATACTTTAGCTAGTCTAAAGTTTCGGGATTCTTTGTTTTGTGGGGTCGCTCCTCTCGGGACTCATTTGTCAGCGGAGATCAAGGACAAAATTATGAGGAATGAATTTGTGGATATTTGGTCCTTGGTCTCTGTGGAGCAGGTGACTGTCGATAAGGAGCGGGTATTTGAGAGAGGTTCAGATAAAAAAGTTAAGGTCGCGAAAACTTTTGGCAACTGGGTACAGTGTTATGCTACACTGGCTCATGTTATTTGCCAGCGCTACTCCGTAAAAGGGGCCGAGTTGTTTGTTTACTTTGACACAATTTTCAGCGCCCACAGGCTGCACGGAGGTGCAGCCTGGTGGCGTTACGATGAAGAATTTAGGCGTCGTTTGGCTGTGTCGCCGGATATTAGTTGGGCGACAAAGGCAACGGATGTTTGGTTGCAGCTCATCTTAGCGCAAGGGAGCAGACAACAACGCCCCTTTCCCAGTGCGGCCGAAGCGCCAGGCCCCGTCCCTGGAGCTGCGGCCGCTAGGCCCACGGGAGCCTGCTGGCTCTACAACGAGGGTCATTGTCGGTTCTTTGCCACGTGCAAATTCCGACATGAATGCTCCATCTGTGGGTGCGCTCATTCGGCGCTCAGGTGTTTCCGGAGAGGTAAGCAGCCGGCCAAGGCACCTCCTTGCGGCGCAGCGGAGAACGCCGGTGGACGTTCTCGAGATGGGCCCATGGTTTGAGCGGTACCACAGGAGACGGGAAGCAGAGGTGCTCACTAGTGGGTTTTCCTATGGTTTTGAGATCCCTTTTGAATATTCTGCAACATTGTCATTGGCTGACAATTTGAAGTCGATCAATGAGAATGTCGGTGTTGCGCGTCTAAAATTGGCAAAGGAAGTTGAGTTGGGGTGGATGGCAGATCCATTTCGCGAGCCGCCGTATCCAAACTTACGAGTTTCCCCCCTTGGCTTAGTTCCAAAGAAGGAGCAGGGGAAGTTTAGGTTGATTCATCACCTTTCCTTTCCCCGCGGTGGATCGGTTAACGACGGGATCTCCAGGGCGGATGCGGCGGTTTCGTATACTTCTTTCGATGTTGCAGTGAGGTTGGTGCAGGCGGCAGGACAGGGCGCGTTTTTAGCTAAGTCTGACATTGAAGCGGCATTTCGGTTGCTGCCGCTTCATCCGGACTGTTTTCACCTGCTGGGTTGCTGTTTGGACGGTGCATTTTATGTTGATATGTGCCTTCCCATGGGTTGTTCCATATCGTGCAGTTATTTTGAAATGTTTGCTTCATTTCTAGAATGGGTAGTTCGCTTGGAGTCTGGGTTTGCTTCGGTCATTTATTATTTGGATGATTTTCTTTTTGTGGGCCCTAGGGACTCTGGGTTGTGCAGCACGTTGCTGCGGGTGTTTCGACAGGTGATGTCTCGTTTTGGTGTACCTATTTCAGAAGAAAAAACTGAGGGCCCGGTAACTGTTTTGTCCTTTTTGGGTATTGAAATAGATACCGTACGGATGATTTTTTGCTTGCCTGATGACAAATTGGCAAGTTTGGTGTCCCAGGTTGACCAGGTCATGGGGTCTAAAAAAGTGACATTAAAGCAGTTACAGTCGTTGTTGGGATTGCTGGTGTTTGCCTGTCGGATAATTCCTATGGGTCGTGTTTTTTCTCGGCGTTTGTCATTAGCCACTAGGGGTATATTGAAATCGGATCATTTCATCCGGGTAACTTCTTGGATGAAAAAGGATTTATTTGTCTGGCATTCGTTTTTGAGTTCATTTAATGGGAGGTCGGTTTGTCAGGACGCTGAGTTGTCTAATATAGATTTGGAATTGTTCACGGATGCAGCTGGGAGTGATGGTTTTGGAGCAATTTTAGGCCGAAGTTGGTGTAGGTCCCCTTGGCCCTCGAATTGGAGGGAGTTAGGTTTTGTACGTAATTTGACGTTATTAGAGTTGTTTCCTATTATAGTTGCTATAGATTTGTGGGGTAGCGTGATGGTGAATAAGCGGATTGTATTCTGGAGAGACAACATGGCGGTTGTGCACGCGGTGAACGGTTTGTCGTCTAGTTCATTGCCGGTATTAGCTTTATTACGATGGTTGGTTTTGAAATGTTTGGAGCTGAATGTGTGGTTTCGGGCGAAACATGTTCCGGGAGTTCATAATGTGATGGCCGATGCTTTGTCTCGTTCACAGATGTCCTGGTTTCGGGAATTGCACGCGGCAGCTTTGGCAGAAGGGGAGTCCCCACCCCTTCACTTATGGGCCCTGGTCGAGGACAACTTATGAGACTGTTGAGAGGTTCTGTGGTGGCAGCGACTTGGAAGAGTCATTGCAGAGCGTGGGATCGGTGGTTGGAGATTGCGGGGGGTAATTTTCCATCACAGGATGGTTGTCACCTTGATATCACCCTTACGAGTTTGGTGCAATTACGTCAGGAGGGTTGCAGTGCGGTCACTGCAGGTAAACATTTAGCAGGGGTGGCCTTTATGTTAAAATTGTGGGGATGTAGAGATGTTACAAAAGAATTTGTCGTTAGGCAGTCTTTGAAAGGGTGGAGAAAAGAGGCGTTTTCCAGGGACACGTGGCGTCCGGTATCCTTTGCGCTCCTGGGTCGGCTTCTATCCGTTTTGTGTGCCGGGATAAATATGAGGTTTCGTTGTTTGGCGCAGTGTTTTCTTTGGCTTTCTTTGCCACATTGCGGGTTAGTGAGCTGGTTCCACCCAGCGTGAACACACGCGGTGGGCTTCTCGGATCTGATTTGGTGGTGTTGGGTGATTCCCTCCGGGTCTGCGTTCGGAGGTCAAAAACAGATACGGCAGGGAGGGGAGCTTGGTTGTCGATTGGGAAGATGGGAGGCCAGGATTGTCTAGTAAGGTTGGTTCAAGAATTTGTGTCTGTCCGGGCGGCCGGGGCTCAATTCTTGATACATCAAGATGGTTCAGCATTGTCGCGCTTTCAATTTGAGGTGGTTTTTAAGGCTGGGCTGAAATACCTGGGGCTGCCACCGGGCGAGTTTGGTACGCATTCGTTTAGGATTGGCGCTGCCACGGATTCAGTGGCTATCATGCGTTTGGGTAGATGGTGTTCGAATAGCTATAAGTCGTATGTGCGACCGGATTTGGTTTTAAAGTGTGATTAATTATGGTGGTCCCTCTGTTAGTTCTTCTTTTTTCCCCCCTTGTGTTGCCCCCCTCCCCTCCCTCTCTTCCCCCCTCCCCTCCTTCCTCGGTTCTTTCCGGGTATCGTGTTATGCTATTCCTGTCTGTATCCTTTCTCTCATTTGACCTGGAATTTAGCTCGACTTCTCTTTTTGTTAGGGTCGCGGCGCCCCCAGGTGTGGATCCTGGGGCACTCATATGTGTATTGGGCGGCGGTCCGAGCAGTACGGAGGCCGTTGAGTCCGAATTTGGGCCTCTCACAGGCCGACGTCCACTGGAGAGGTGTCCAGGGACTACGGTGGGTGCAGTTGCTGCCAGAAGTAGTGGCAGTTCCGAGGCACACTGACGGACCTGTTGTCCTGATCATTAACGCCGGGGGGAATGATGCCCCCACAGTATATTGCCACCCATAGCTGGCCACATAAAGTATAATGCCCCCCTACAGTATAATGCCCCCATCGCTGTCTCATTCAGTATAATGCCCCCTCAGCAGCTGCCATATAACCCCCCCTCCAATACCCAGTATAATGCCCCAATAAGTATGTACCCAATAGAAGACTTATAACATAATTACTTACCTATCCCCGTTCCCACGATGGGTGGAGGATCCTTCTCCTCTGCACTGTGCTGTGAGTGACTCGGCGCAGACAGGCTTAGGGGCCCGGTTGCAGTTGCGACCCCTATAGCTACGCCACAGCCCTCATCTATAAAGAGCGTCTCTCTGGTGGAACCAGCACATCCGTGTATTACATAGAGGGTCAGTATTTGGTTCCCTGGTGGTCTTGGGTAAGGAAAAGGTAAATTGCTGTCTCCTTGGTGGTCTAATAGTTTACCATCCTCCACAGGCTCTAGTGGTGTGTCTGGCCGCTGACGGGAAGCTAAATGCAATATTCACATCGTGATCGAATTCCCTCCCCGCCCACCATCGATCATACAGATCATGGAATAACATTCGCAACCCCTCAAAAACCTTAAAGAGGCTCTGTCACCAGATTTTGCAACCCCTATCTGCTATTGCAGCAGATAGGCGCTGCAATGTAGATTACAGTAACGTTTTTATTTTAAAAAAACGAGCATTTTTGGCCAAGTTATGACCATTTTTGTAGTTATGCAAATGAGGCTTGCAAAAGTCCAAGTGGGTGTGTTTAAAAGTACAAGTCCAAGTGGGCGTGTATTATGTGCGTACATCGGGGCGTTTTTAATACTTTCACTAGCTGGGCGCTCTGATGAGAAGTAACATCCTCTTCTCTTCAGAACGCCCAGCTTGTGACAGTGCAGATCTGTGACGTCACTCACAGGTCCTGCATCGTGACGGCCACATCGGCACCAGAGGCTACAGCTGATTCTGCAGCAGCATCAGCGTTTGCAGGTAAGTCGATCTTACCTGCAAACGCTGATGCTGCTGCAGAATCAGCTGTAGCCTCTGGTGCCGATGTGGCCGTCACGATGCAGGACCTGTGAGTGACGTCACAGGTCTGCACTGTCAGAAGCTGGGCGTTCTGAAGAGAAGAGGATGTTACTTCTCTTCACAGCGCCCAGCTAGTACAAGTATTAAAAACGCCCCGATGTACGCACATAATACACACCCACTTGGACTTGTACTTTTAAACACACCCACTTGGACTTTTGCAAGCCTCATTTGCATAACTACAAAAATGGTCATAACTTGGCCAAAAATGCTCGTTTTTTAAAAATAAAAACGTTACTGTAATCTACATTGCATCGCCGATCTGCTGCAATAGCAGATAGGGGTTGCAAAATCTGGTGACAGAGCCTCTTTAAATAAAAGTCAAGCATACAATATAGTTGGAAGTAAAAGGCTGTGGTGTTCATTATGGGTAACATAAAAATATTAATAAATCTTTATAATCAACTTGAATGAATTAATAAATAAATAATTAAATAAATAATGTCCAATAATGAAACGTCCAATAAACAAGCACTTGTCCACACAGCATTAGCTGCGAGACAACCCACTAACAAACTCCGCGACGGGGATTCTGTCCTTGAACAAGGGAAGGTGGGCGGGAATTCTGTCCTTGAACAACGGAGGGTGGGCGGGAATTCTGTCCTTGAACAAGGGAGGGTGAGCGGGAATTCTGTCCTTGAACAAGGGAGGGTGGGCGGGAATTCTGTCCTTGAACAACGGAGGGTGAGCGGGAATTCTGTCCTTGAACAAGGGAGGGTGAGCGGGAATTCTGTCCTTGAACAAGGGAGGGTGGGCGGGAATTCTGTCCTTGAACAAGGGAGGGTGAGCGGGAATTCTGTCCTTGAACAAGGGAGGGTGGGCGGGAATTCTGTCCTTGAACAAGGGAGGTTGGGCGGGAATTCTGTCCTTGAACAAGGGAGGGTGGGCGGGAATTCTGTCCTTAAACAACGGAGGGTGGGCGGGAATTCTGTCCTTGAACAAGGGAGGGTGGGCGGGGCTGCTTCAAACAGCTTCTTCAGACAATCTGCTGATCGGACCAGACATCCTTTTATCCTCCAGGATTTCCCGCCGCTCAGCTCCTCAAACCAATCCCTGGACTGTTGCCAACATCTGCCTGGTCACAAGGTCAAACCTGAGGAAACTTCTAGAACAAGGTAAATACCGTAAAGCCACACCCCAAAGAAGGGGTGTGGGAAGACACCAAAAGACAAAATAGGGGGAAAAGCAGAATATAGGAAAAACAAGGGAACAGAACAAGGGAAAAGAAAGAAGAAAAAAATGGTAAAAGGGGGTGCGAAGTGATCCCATGTGTCCCCCACGCTATTCGCTCTAAAGGGGGGCCTCTCATTAGGTTTAATAAGGGGCCGCCAGGCTCCCCTGAGTCCGGACTATCACGTGTACACATTTTGTAGCAAGATTTTTTTATTGATAAAATGTACGTCTTATAGTGTAAAAAATATAATTATATTTTTCATAAATCTGAATTTTGCTACAAAAACATTGAGACGTTCTTATTCCTCCAGGTTCATGAGGACAGATCTATGGAAGACTCAGGATTATTATTATTATTATTATTGACAGTAATAAAGACAAAAACAGGTTTCAGGTGGTAGAAAATGACTTTACTAAACCGTTTTATAAGCCAACAAACAATGACCATGAGGATAGTAAACAGTCCGCTGCTTCTCTCTCCTTGTGGTAAGATGATATTTGGGAGAAAGGTTGGAGGTGGTGGATGTCTCGGCACTTGGTTGTATAACCGGAGCTTCTGCAGTTTGAGATATTCCTGCTCGGCTGTGACGTGCCATTTATCCTCGCTGTAGAATCCGCTGGTTATAAACGGATCTTGTAGATCTTTCTCCCTGATGTAAGTTGTTTTTTGGAGAAAGCTTGGAGCTGGTAGATTTCGTGGCATTTCTAGAGCCTTTGCAGTTTGAGATGTTCCTGCTCGGCTGTGACGTGCCATTCCACCTCGCTGTAGAGTCCGCTGGTCATAAACGGATCTTGTAGATCTTTCTCCCTGATGTAAGTTGTTTTTTGGAGAAAGGTTGGAGCTGGTAGATTTCGTGGCATTTCCAGAGCCTTTGCAGTTTGAGATGTTCCTGCTCGGCTGTGACTTGTTATTCCACCTCGCTGTAGAGTCCGCTGGTCATAAACGGTTCTTGTAGCTCTTTCTCCCTGATGTAAGATGATATTTGGGAGAAAGGTTGGAGCTGGTGGATTGGTCGCCATCTCTGGAGTTAAGCAGTTTAGGATGTTCCCAGAGAAGTTCCTGCTCGGCTGTGACGTGCCATTCCACCTCATCTGTATTGTCCATTGTTTATAAATGGTTCTTCTCGCTCTTGGAGATGGTGAAGCTTTTCCAGGTAATTGTTATAGATAAACTCTAAGAAAAGAAACAAATATCCACATTATAAACCCCATGATTGTAGAGATGAATAATAATGTTATTACGAGGTCAGGTATACGAGGTGATAATGAGGTGACGTCTACTGACCTGCATATTCTGATAATAGCTCAATACATTCACCAGAATGAGGACCAACATCGACCACTCTATGATCTTTGATGTCATTTCACTGATCTGTTAAAAAAATATCAAAATTAATATAGAAAAAATTGCGCAAAACAAGAACTTTCCGCCCCAGCCGAGGTTTTGCCGCATTAATGTTTATTACATGGAGTCATGTGACTGACGGCGATGCCAAAATGGACCTGACCCATTGTCATATGACACCATATCCATTACATTGCGGACGTCACGATCACCATGGTGCTGAGAACGAGCACAAAGATTATAGGTCCAATTGTTTTCCTATAGAACGGCATCTAGGGGTACAAATAAAATCTATACAATAATCCAGAATAATCTCATTAATACCGGATTAAAGGAATTTTACATCGACTGGTTTGTACCAGCAGCTCAGCATGTCAATAACTTGATATTATGTATGAGATATACTGTACATACCTTTACACACTGATCTCCAGCGCACAGGTGGGTGTATACGGATACCTTATTTCCAATGACTGGTAATTTATTATATAGGAAAATAAAGTTTCTTATGTTTAGTAAGTGTCTTATAGGATTTACTACACTTTTATGTAAGATAAATGTTAATATAATACATATATAGCAATGACAGTACCGCTGCTTTCTATTCAGCATCTTCCTGCAAGAAGCTGAACAATGTTACCAGATGACGCTGTGTTACACCAGCATGTCGCCATCTGACGGCAGAGATCAGAAAATGAAGGGAAATGATCACCTCAGGATCTGAAGTTTTCTACATGTGAACCTAAAGACAAGGACGGTTGGATTCCATTCAAATATTATTTAAGAAAGGATACATGAAACCACTAAGGTCACGGCCATTATGCAGGACGCCAGTCTGAAATGGCTGATGAAGTTTCGGCTTTCGGACAATTTGTAGAGTAGTATGGACTGCCAAAGGTTGTAAAGGCTGCCAAACCCGAATGCAATGCAAGCATTAATCCGGTGAGTTATTGGATAATAGTAGGTCTAGAAAACAAGCAGACAGAGGTTAGAGCAAATCTTATGGAACTAATCACTAATTTACCCTCAGAACTTCCCAATAAATCCTAATTAACGTGTTCTGATATAATAACCCCAGAGACATAATGGATATAGAGGGGGGTCTCCTGCTTCCCTATTAGACAGAGCAGAAAGCCACTAACAAAAAATGGCTTCTGCTCTTGGGGGATTGAGGACACACATCTATTACATGGCCGTCCATTCATTCTAATAAGCCATGTAATACCACTTTAGTGTGTGGCCACTCGGTGATAACCGCTGATCATGATCACCAGGGCTTCAGCTGCCGGACCTACAGTAATTAGCTAATTGCCAGCGGGTCCCTATTTAGTGAAGATGGGACAACCCTATTAACGTAAAACATTTATTAACTAACCGAGAATGTAGCCATCATGGCTGTCCCGACGCATGATGACCATCCAATTGCCAGGAGGATCTTTTGAACCAAGGCCTGACGATCCCCAAAGGCTTCAGCATGGAGCATGATGTACTTATAGTGTAGAAACGTCAGGCCCAGAGCTGAAAAAGAGCAAATGAGCCGAATTAATCCTGTACCACGTGTAAAACAACCTAATAACATCTATGAAACGCGGACCAAACGCTAAACCAACAAGAAACCTTCAATAATGGACGGGAACATTTATCTGCATCGTCTAATCCGGACAATTATTATCAGTTGAAATTAACAAAACTTTATTTTTATTTTTTAGAAAATTTTGATTACTACTGCAGGCTGAGATGGGGGCAGGGTGCGATTGATGCCAAGTCTGAGTCATGTCTGACAGTCTGGTTGCTAGGGATACACTACCTAACAACCACAGTCTTGTCCAGCAATGAGTCCCTAGCAACCGGCCTGCATCTCTCACTGACGTAGTAATCACATTTTTGTAAAAAATAAATGTAGGTTTGACCCCAGAGTAATATAATCAGATATAAGACTTTTTATAATAACCCGCCATCCCCCAGAAGTAAGAGCATATTATAATCACTTCCGTGATATTTACTTACAGGCAATGGCCATTCCTATGAATCCTATTCTAAACAGGATATTTTCGGGAAAGAAATTTCCCGTTTCACTGTAAAAGAAAAAGAAAAACGCTCAATGTTAAATAATATAGAAAAATTGTCAGAAATGTTTTATCTTAATAATCAGCAGTCAGATAATAATCTATAGGACTGAGGAGATGCGTTTCTCTGTCCTCTTGCGGCCCCTCTGGGTAATGGAAGCCATTTTGTTAATTAGATAATTTCCTCCTTATTTAAGTAATTACCTTATACATTCCCAAACTATAAAAGTCGTGTAATTCTCCATCTTACCTGATGTACATCAGTGGAGGGGCATGGCTGTTGATAACAGTCAGTGTGTAGCTACCAGAGAGCCAGGCCACACACCAAAAGGCCAAGAAGATGGTGAAGAATCCCAGTCCATTGATTTCCATAATAATGAAAAGTCGCCAATCAATTAGAAAATCGCGCTCTGTGTCAATTCACAGAAAGTAAGACCGCGCAGCTGTCAGGGGAATATTTATAACCTCTCATTATCTCTCTGTGACATCATAGCTCCGTGATGTCATCATGATGTCACAGTAAGGTCAGTTCTGCTCTGGAGCTGCCATGGTTTAGTATCAGCTATGAACTTATATCTGCTATGGGCTTCGCAGACCCCAGAACACAAGTCATTGATGTAGTGACATTTTAGCGTCTTTTTTCACAGAGGTCAATGTAAGGTCATCTGTTATACTGTGCTAATAAAAAGTATTTACCCCCTCCATTGATTTTTCCATGTTGTTTTGGGTGATGGCATTGTATCACAGGGGATTAAATTTGGTAAAACAAGACTGACAGGACCAATGATGGCATCACCCCCATATAACACAACCTCTAAAATTTATATGAAATAACTGAGACCCAGACCAAGATGTGGGGTAAAGTGGGGTCGGCCACAGCTTTTATTATTAATAATAAATTTGAGGACGTTGTCCGCTGGTTGGATAAACACATTGCAAGATAAACATGTCACCCTGGGTGCCAGAACATTGCAGGCGCGATGGGCATGCTCCAGTTGTTTCCGGGTGATTTCACGAACGGTAGAGACAAGATCCTCCAAGAACCGCCGCTGTGACATCTGGAACAGAACAAAATGATCAAAACAGGATGAACATAAAAACTCTGAAACAATTATCAACAAAATGACATTTAAGGCTATGTTCACACGCAAACTCAAAAACGTATGAAAATACGGAGCTGTTTTCAGGCGAAAATAACTCCTGATTTTCAGACTTTTTTTAACAACTCGCGTTTTTCGCGGCGTTCTTTACGGACGTTTTTGGAGCTGTTTTTCAATGGTGTCAATGAAAAACACCTTCACACGTCCCAAGAAATGACCTGCACTTCTTTTGACGAGCCGTCATTTTACGCGCCGTATTTTGACAGCGACGCGTAAAATAAAGGTTCGTGGGAACAGAACATCGTAATTCCCATTGAAAGCAATGGGCAGATGTTTGTAGGCGTATTATGGGTGTTTTTTAATGCGTAATTCGAGGCTTAAAACTCCCGAATTACGTCTGAAACCACTGCGTGTGAACATACCCTAACTCCTTAACAAGATTCCTCATACATGTACTTGGCAGTCGTTAAGGGAAAGTATGGAGCGGGATCACGGGCTGAGCTCGCTCCATACTTAGCGGGTATTCGCTGTGTAATATAGCCAACACCTCACTGCAACGGACAGAATCAAAAATCACTTTGAGTCTTCCCGTTTAACCCCTTAGATGCCACAGTCAATCACGACCGCAGCATCTAAAGCATTAGTATGAGAGGGGCGACCCCCACCGACGTGCCCTTGTGCCCCCACGATGCTATAGCGGGATGCCGATGGTTATCATGGCAGCCCGGGGGCGTAATGAAGGGTCTGCCATCTTTGTTCTCCGGCAGGGCTTCATAGGTGGCTGTAAAAATCATGATATACTGTAGTACGTTAGTATTGCAGTGGATCGTTTGAGCAATCCAATAATCGCTGGTTCAAGTCCACTAGGGGGACTTCTAAACTGAATTTTAAAAAGGAAAATAAAGTTTTTTACAAGTATCCCAAAAATAATATTTACATTTCTAAAAAATTCCCTCTTCCCATTTTTTCCCTAAAGTAATGTTAAACAACATATAAGTTAGCATAACTGATATCGCCGCGTTTGCAAAAGTCCGAACTATTACAATCTGATGTTATCTAACCCACTCGCTGAACACCGTAAAAAAAACAATAAAAATGTTTAAAACACCCAAATTGCTGTTTTTTGGTCACGTTAGTTTCCCCAAAAAATAGAATAAAACCTAGTCAAAAAGTCGCACCCCAAAATGGTAACAACAAAAGCTCGCCTCGCAAAAAATAAGCCCTCACATCGCTCAATCAACGGAAACATAAAAAAGTTATGGCTCTCAGAATTTGGTGACACAAAACAAATTTTTTTAACAAATAGTTTTACAAAGTGGTAAAACATGAAAAAAATATAAAGTCGATATCACCGTAATCGTATTAATCCGTAGAATAAAGTGAACATGTAGTTATTACTGCACAATAGACGCCGTAAAAACAAAATCCCCCAGAAAATGGCGCATTTGCTTTTTTTTTTTTTTTTGCTAATTTCACCCCACAAATAGTAATAAACGAAAATAAAAAAAAATAAATTGGTCGTGTCATTAAGGAGTCAAATCAAGAGAGGGAGTGGGGGAGGGAAAGACGCCAAGCTGCAGGGTCCAAAGAGGACGAAGGGCATTACTATCTTATAGGGAGCTCTATAGCCCCCCTACCATGTGATCACTGGCCAATCCCTGTAGATCAGGATGATGTGATGCCACCCCCCATTTATTTATTCTTAAAGTGACCCCGCCAGTCAAAGCTCCCAACCGTATGCCCCTGGGGAACTGAGAAGCTGTATACAGTGATCTGCATGTAATATAATTATTAACCCCTTGATGTTGCAACCAATTTTGTCGATTAAGCTGCAAATAATTTTTTCCGCTTTTGTCTTCCTTCATTGTGACCATTTTGCAGTACATTTAAATTAGCATTTAAAGGAGCACTCCACTTTATTGTTTTATTGCACCCTCCATTTGTACATTGGTGTTTCACTGGAGTGCTGTGTGTAGAAATACTTACCGATCCCCGAATCCTGTCGTTTTCCGGGTCCATTCTGACCTGGTCTAGAATCACTGCTGTTCAGAATTCCTGGAAGTCAATGCATTCCTATGGAGCCTCGTTCTGGCCTCGTTGTGGCCTCGTTCTGGCTCCCATAGGAATGCATTGAGAGCCTGAGTTCCGGTTTATTCAAAAGCACAGTAACTTCAGACAAGTCTGGGGGAAGGTCACGTGAGCGGCGTTGGACCCGAAAAATACAAGATGCGGGGATCGGTAAGTATTTTGCTCACAGCACCCCACTGAAACACCAATGTACAAATGGAGGGTGCAATAAAAAAATAAAGTGGAGTGCTCCAATAATTTATCTTTATTTTTATTGTTTTTTGAAGTTTTTTAAGCCCTTCATCATTCACCATAAATAAGATGTTATTGTTCGCGTCAGAAAACTGTTATAGGAGTCAGTAGCTGTCACTGTTATAGGGGTCAGTAGCTGTCACTATTATTGGGGTCAGTAGCTGTCACTGTTATTGGGGTCAGTAGCTGTCACTATTATTGGGATCAGTAGCTGTCACTATTATTGGGGTCAGTAGCTGTCACTATTATTGGGGTCAGTAGCTGTCACTATTATTGGGGTCAGTAGCTGTCACTATTATTGGGGTCAGTAGCTGTCACTATTATTGGGGTCAGTAGCTGTCACTATTATTGGGGTCAGTAGCTGTCACTATTATTGGGGGTTGCAGCTGTCACTATTATCGGGGTCAGTAGCTGTCACTATTATTGGTGTCAGTAGCTGTCACTATTATTGGGGTCAGTAGCTGTCACTGTTATTGGGGTCAGTAGCTGTCACTGTTATTGGGGTCAGTAGCTGTTACTATTATTGGGGTCAGTAGCTGTCACTATTATTGGAGTCAGTAGCTGTCACTATTATTGGGGTCAGTAGTTGTCACTATTATTGGAGTCAGTAGCTGTCACTATTATTGGGGTCAGTAGCTGTCACTGTTATAGGGGTCAGTAGCTGTCACTGTTATTGGGGTCAGTAGCTGTCACTATTATTGGGATCAGTAGCTGTCACTATTATTGGGGTCAGTAGCTGTCACTATTATTGGGGTCAGTAGCTGTCACTATTATTGGGGTCAGTAGCTGTCACTATTATTGGGGTCAGTAGCTGTCACTATTATTGGGGTCAGTAGCTGTCACTATTATTGGGGTCAGTAGCTGTCACTATTATTGGGGTCAGTAGCTGTCACTATTATTGGGGTCAGTAGCTGTCACTATTATTGGGGTCAGTAGCTGTCACTATTATTGGGGTCAGTAGCTGTCACTATTATCGGGGTCAGTAGCTGTCACTATTATTGGGGTCAGTAGCTGTCACTATTATTGGGGTCAGTAGCTGTCACTATTATTGAGTCAGTAGCTGCCACTATTATTGGGGTCAGTAGCTGTCACTATTATTGGGATCAGTAGCTGTCACTATTATTGGGTTCAAAAGCTGTCACTATTATTGGGGTCAGTAGCTGTCACTATTATTGGGGTCAGTAGCTGTCACTGTTATTGGGGTCAGTAGCTGTCACTATTATTGGGGTCAGTAGCTGTCACTATTATTGGGGTCAGTAGCTGTCACTATTATTGGGGTCAGTAGCTGTCACTATTATTGGGGTCAGTAGCTGTCACTATTATTGGGGTCAGTAGCTGTCACTATTATTGGGGGTTGCAGCTGTCACTATTATCGGGGTCAGTAGCTGTCACTATTATTGGTGTCAGTAGCTGTCACTATTATTGGGGTCAGTAGCTGTCACTGTTATTGGGGTCAGTAGCTGTCACTGTTATTGGGGTCAGTAGCTGTTACTATTATTGGGGTCAGTAGCTGTCACTATTATTGGAGTCAGTAGCTGTCACTATTATTGGGGTCAGTAGTTGTCACTATTATTGGGGTCAGTAGCTGTCACTATTATTGGGGTCAGTAGCTGTCACTGTTATTGGGGTCAGTAGCAGTCACTGTTATTGGGGTCAGTAGCTGTCACTATTATTGGAGTCAGTAGCTGTCACTATTATTGGGGTCAGTAGTTGTCACTATTATTGGGGTCAGTAGCTGTCACTATAATGGTGGCAGTAGCTGTTACCTCTAGAGGATCTGGCTGTTACTGCATGGTGGGCTATGGTTGTCACTTATCAGACCCTCCAATCTACCTACCAACTCTCATCTTTTGAATTGGTTGCTATGGTTACTTCTGGGAAGATGTGGAGTCGAAAAATTAGCAGTTTTCCCCCCATTCTTTTCGGATTGGGGCAGCGACAGAGGCGGTGGCATGGGGATTGGGTGAGGAAGTGGTAAAGCGGATAGGTCGATGGGATTCCCGCCGTTTCCAGCTGTATGTGCGCCCTCAGTTTATATCAGGGGTCTCAAACTCGGCCGGGTAAGTGGGCCGCATATAGAAAAAATGGGAAGTTGACGGGCCGCATTACTTTCAAATTCGATACAATACTAAATTATTGTTAATCAATTAGTTATTTGAACTACTATAACACTATATTACTAGAATAATAATACTACATTACTATAATAATAGCGCTAGGTTTAAAATTTGAGATATTTCTCCACGTGCTTATTTCAACAATCCAACTTTCCAGTTTAAGTGTCGCTAAATGCAGTCCGGCGGCTCAGTTAGCACACATGTCAAGATTGGGCAGCCCCTTTTTAGATAGTGCCGCAGTGCCCTCTGTGGATGCTGCCACAGTGCCCTCTGTGGATGCTGCCGCAGTACCCTCTGTGGATAATGCAACACACAGTGCCCTCTGTAGATAAGGCCACAGTGCCCTCTGTAGATAAAGCCACAGTGCCCTCTGTAGATAAGGCCACAGTGCCCTCTGTAGATAAGGCCACAGTGCCCTCTGTAGATAAGGCCACAGTGCCCTCTGTAGATAAGGCCACAGTGCCCTCTGTAGATAAGGCCACTGTGCCCTCTGTAGATAAGGCCACAGTGCCCTCTGTAGATAATGCAACACACCCCTAGATAATGCCAGTGTCCTCTTCAGATACTGTCACACACCCACTTGTAGATAACGCCACAGTGCCCTCCCTAGAGGCTGCCACAGTGCCCTCTGTAGAGGCTGCCACAGTGTCCTCTGTAGAGGGTGCCCTATGTTGAGGCTGCCACAGTGCCCTCTGTAGAGGCTGCCACAGTGCCCTCTGTAGAGGCTGCCACAGTGCCCTCTGTAGAGGCTGCCCCAGTGCCCTCTGTAGAGGCTGCCACAGTGCCCTCTGTAGAGGCTGCCACAGTGCCCTCTGTAGAGGCTGCCCCAGTGCCCTGTGTAGAGGCTGCCACAGAGCCCTCTGTAGAGGCTGCCCCAGAGCCCTCTGTAGAGGCTGCCCCAGTGCCCTCTGTAGAGGCTGCCTGAGTTCCCTCTGTAGAGGCTGCCCCAGTGCCCTCTGTAGAGGCTGCCCCAGGGCCCTCTGTAGAGGCTGCCCCAGTGATGTCAGGGGCTTGCCCAGAGCTGTAGTCCCAGGCAAAGCGCTAGTAGGCTCTTCCTGGGACTCCAGCTGTGCTCCTGACATCACTGGGACTCCTGCTCTGGGGAAGCCCCTGACATCATTGTCGATGTATGGACAGCGATGCCAGAGGCTTCCCCAGAGTCCCGGAGCAGAGCCGATAATAGCGCTCTGCTCGGGACTCCGCTCTGGGGAAGACCCTGACACACTGTCCATATATGGGCAGCGATGTCAGGGAATTCCACAGAGTCCCGGAGCAGAGCCGACACCAGCGCTCTGCTCGGGACTCCGGCTCTGGGGAAGCCCCAGACATTGCTGTTCATATGTGGACAGCGATGTCAGGGAATTCCACAGAGTCCCGGAGCAGAGCTGACACCAGCGCTCTGCTCGGGACTCAGGCTCTGGGGAAGCCCCAGACATCGCTGTTCATATGTGGACAGCGATGTCAGGGAATTCCACAGAGTCCAGGAGCAGAGCCGACACCAGCGCTCTGCTCCGCTCTGGGCAAGACCCTGACACACTGTCCATATATGGGCAGCGATGTCAGGGAATTCCACAGAGTCCCGGAGCAGAGCCGACACCAGCGCTCTGCTCGGGACTCCGGCTCTGGGGAAGCCCCAGACATCGCTGTTCATATGTGGACAGCGATGTCAGGGAATTCCACAGAGTCCAGGAGCAGAGCCGACACCAGCGCTCTCCTCCGCTCTGGGCAAGACCCTGACACACTGTCCATATATGGGCAGCGATGTCAGGGAATTCCACAGAGTCCCGGAGCAGAGCCGACACCAGCGCACTTCTCGGGACTCCGGCTCTGGGGAAGCCCCAGACATTGCTGTTCATATGTGGACAGCGATGTCAGGGAATTCCACAGAGTCCCGGAGCAGAGCTGACACCAGCGCTCTGCTCGGGACTCCGGCTCTGGGGAAGCCCCAGACATCGCTGTTCATATGTGGACAGCGATGTCAGGGAATTCCACAGAGTCCAGGAGCAGAGCCGACACCAGCGCTCTGCTCGGGACTCAGGCTCTGGGGAAGCCCCAGACATCGCTGTTCATATGTGGACAGCGATGTCAGGGAATTCCACAGAGTCCAGGAGCAGAGCCGACACCAGCGCTCTGCTCCGCTCTGGGCAAGACCCTGACACACTGTCCATATATGGGCAGCGATGTCAGGGAATTCCACATAGTCCCGGAGCAGAGCCGACACCAGCGCTCTTCTCGGGACTCCGGCTCTGGGGAAGCCCCAGACATCGCTGTTCATATGTGGACAGCGATGTCAGGGAATTCCACAGAGTCCCGGAGCAGAGCCGACACCAGCGCTCTGCTCGGGACTCCGGCTCTGGGGAAGCCCCAGACATCGCTGTTCATATGTGGACAGTGATGTCAGGGAATTCCACAGAGTCCAGGAGCAGAGCCGACACCAGCGCTCTGCTCCGCTCTGGGCAAGACCCTGACACACTGTCCATATATGGGCAGCGATGTCAGGGAATACCACAGAGTCCCGGAGCAGAGCCGACACCAGCGCTCTGCTCGGGACTCCGGCTCTGGGGAAGCCCCAGACATCGCTGTTCATATGTGGACAGCGATGTCAGGGAATTCCACAGAGTCCCGGAGCAGAGCCGACACCAGCGCTCTGCTCGGGACTCTGGCTCTGGGGAAGCCCCAGACATCGCTGTTCATATGTGGACAGCGATGTCAGGGAATTCCACAGAGTCCCGGAGCAGAGCCGACACCAGCGCTCTGCTCGGGACTCCGGCTCTGGGGAAGCCCCAGACATCGCTGTTCATATGTGAACAGCGATGTCAGGGAATTCCAGAGTCTCGGAGCAGAGCCTATACTAGCGGCTCTGTGTCCCGCGGGCCGCAGATGACAGCCCCAGGGGCCGCATGCAGCCCGCGGGCCGCGTGCTTGAGACCCCTGGTTTATATGATAGTCCAGTCGTAATCCCTCCTTCTCTACACTCCCTCCTGCTCCCCTCGTCGCTTTTTCTCTCCTCCTCCATGTTTCGCTTGCATCCTTACTCGTTTTGTTAATCAGTGGTTTTATTTTTCAGGACCCGCGGGCCGATTGGTGTGGATCGTCGGGCATTCCTACGTTCATTGGGGGGCGGAGCGGGCGGATGTTCGTCCGGACGGGCGGCAGTTGGGTTTTCGGCGGGAGGATGTAGTCGTGCGGTGGCTTGGGAGTAGGGGGATGCTGTGGAGTCGGGTGTTGCCGGACGTGCATCGGTTTGCACTGATGGACAGGGCCCCGGATGTCTTGGTGTTACATGTCGGGGGTAACGATTTGGGTAGTCGTCCTTTTCGTGAGTTGATCAGGGATATAAAATACGATCTACTCAGGTTATGGTCCGTTTTCCCGCGTATTAAGGTGGTGTGGTCAGAGATTGTCCCGCGGAAGTTTTGGCGGCATGCATGATCGGTGCCGCGGTTAAATAAAGCCAGGGTAAAGGTTAATCGGGCAGTTTCGGGTTTCGTGGTGAGAAACGGGGGGGTCTTCGTGCGTCATATGACTTCGAGGATGGCCAGGGTAATTATTAGCTAGGTGATGGTGTGCACCTGACGGCCGTGGGGATTGACCTGTGGACTCTGCGCCTGCAGGAAGGTATCGAAAAGGCCCTCTTGTTGGGTGGGGGCTTGCATACTTAAAGGTGTCTAAGTATGTTCGTGTGGCGGATTGGGGGTCCTTGGAGTTGGTGGTAAATTACTGTGGGGGGGGGATTCATAGGGGGTATGGTCCCTCCCCAATTTATTATGGTTGGTAGTCTGGTCAATTTGGGCTCCTGCTGGGTGGTGTCCCGAGGAGTGGTCAATTTGGGCTCCCGCTGGGTGGAGTCCCGGGGAGTGGTTGCGGTTGAGGTCAGCCAACTGCAGGTATAACGGTGCCCCTGAGCTAGTAGGGTGATGGCTGGGAGTAAAATACTATGCAGGTGGGCTGTTTCGTGACAGACTTTTGTAGCTCCAAGGACTCCCCTTCCATTGTTATTATTATTTGTAAATTGTTGTTCTTGATGTTTGTTTGTAAATAAAATGGCTGCTGTGGCCAAATTTATCCAACCCAAGTGTCTGAGTCTTATTAGAGGGACAGGGGGTTTGGGAAAAGGTATGGCCATTAATGGGGAAGGTGAGTAGATGAAGCCACTTCCCCCCGGTAGGAGTGTACGCACTCTACAGTCCCCTGATCAAGTACAGGCTGGACCCGGCAGAATGCCATAGGGGGAGGCCACCATGATCAGGGATGTAGGAAGGGAAGGAGTTAAGGAGTTAGGGGTGTGGTTAGGAGGGGGCGTATGTGAGTGGGGCGAGGTCAGGTTACTTAAGGGTAGGAGAGAGGAAGGACGCCGCCATCTTTAGTTAACAGCACAGGGAAGCTTGTCCCACCCTCCCTCCCAAAATGTTGTGTTCGTCTGTGTTGGTTATTTTGGTATTTCGCTTTGTTGCTCGTTGTTTTTGTTTTTCCGCAGGTACCAGAGGATGCTGTGGAACAGTTTTGCAATGTCGCAGCAGTTGTATGGCGGATTGGGGGTCCTTGGAGTTGGTGGTAAATTACTGTGGGGGGGGGGATTCATAGGGGGTATGGTCCCTCCCCAATTTATTATGGTTGGTAGTCTGGTCAATTTGGGCTCCTGCTGGGTGGTGTCCCGAGGAGTGGTCAATTTGGGATCCCGCTGGGTGGAGTCCCGGGGAGTGGTTGCGGTTGAGGTCAGCCAACTGCAGGTATAACGGTGCCCCTGAGCCAGTAGGGTGACGGCTGGGAGTAAAATACTATGCAGTTGGGCTGTTTCGTGACAGACTTTTGTAGCTCCAAGGACTCCCCTTCCATTGTTACTATTATTTGTAAATTGTTGTTCTTGATGTTTGTTTGTAAATAAAATGGCTGCTGTGGCCAAATTTATCCAACCCAAGTGTCTGAGTCTTATTAGAGGGACAGGGGGTTTGGGAAAAGGTATGGCCATTAATGGGGAAGGTGAGTAGGTGAAGCCACTTCCCCCCGGTAGGAGTGTACGCACTCTACAGTCCCCTGATCATGGTCCAGTGCCGGCAAGTGCTGTGATTTGGCAGTCTGTATTGACTGGCCAATCACAACGCAGAAGTATTATTTTACCAGCATCTCCTGCTCTGTGAGGGCTCAACTGTGTCCTGGAAACTGACAGAGCCAGATGCTGTGTAGATAGGAATGAAAATGAACATAAAGCCGGCAATCAGTCCCCTCACCAGCTGATAAAACACTACAACCACCATCATCTGGTGATCAGTGTCACCAAACCAGTCCTTAGTCCTGTCCTCAGTCCTGTCCTCAGTCCTCTTATCACCTGTACCCAGCTGTATACCCCTAGATTGCCCACTGCCTGAGGTCCTGGTTAGGTAGCAACGACACTTCTCATTTAGAATTTGGTAGGTAGGTAGGGTTTCCACACTTTCAAATACAGCAGGGTCAATGGTGGACGCTCCGCTCCTATGGTTCAGTTGAAATGTAAAAAAACCAACGCTCATCAGACCTGTCATCGTCTGTCATCAGACCTGTCATCGCCTGTCATCAGACCTGCAATCGCCTGTCATCAGATGTGTCATCGCCTATCATCACCTGTCATCAGACCTGTCATTGCCTGTCATCAGACCTGTCATAGCTAATTGTAATATTAGTAAAAACCCAAAATAAACTAAATATTTTCCCTATAGCCAATACACTATGCCCTGTAGGCAGCTGTAATAGTAATGGAGGGAGTGACCCTCTCACCCGGGTTATAAAGCTGGGTGAGAGGATAAAATGCAGAGTAGATGTGTAACTTTAGCAAAAAAAAATATTTTCATATGTTTTTTAATAAATGTATTTTCTGGGCTGCATTTTATGGAATGGTGGGTGGGTTAGCAGTGGGACCTGCCATTCCACCTCCCTCCAGTGCGGGATTTTCAGGCTGCCAACTTCACAACTAATAATTCTTACTATACCCCTAGATGAATACCATGAGATGTGTCCGTCACATAGTCACAATTCTCACTATACCCCTAGGTAAATTTCTTGAGGGGTGTAGCTTCAAAAATTGGGTTACTTCTGTGGGGTTTATAATATTTTGACACCTCAAATCGTCTGTAATCACGGCACAACATGATAAATACCACCATAGTGGGCCTGAAATATTGCATAGTGCTCCTTATTTCCTGAGCCGAACCGTGTGCCTAAACACCAGTTTACATCCACATATGGGGTGTTGCCGTACTTGGTAGAAATTGTGTACAAACTTTTGCCGTGCTATTTCTCCTATTACACCTTAGGAACAAAAATGGAGAAATTTAGATTTTTCATTTTTCATGGACCAAACAACTGTGGGGACAAGTTTTCTAGGCCACTAGATTAATTCCTTTCTTTTATGGGTATAGATTCCAAAATGGCATCATTTTTTGGGGTTTCCACTGTATTGATACTTCAGGGGCTCTGCAAATGCAATATGGCGGCCTTAAAGCATCCCAACAAAATCTGTGCTCCAAAAATCCAAATGGCGCTCCTTCCCTTCTGAGCCCTGCTGTGGGTCCAAACAGCAGTTTATTACCACATATGGGATATTTCCGTAATCAGGAGAAATTGCTTTACAAATGTTGTGGTGCTCTTTCTCCTTTATTCTTTCCAAAAATTAGAAAATTCAACGTTTTTCTTAGAAAAAAAGTAGATTTTCATTTTCACAGACTAATTCAAATAAATTTAGCTAAAAAACCTCTAGAAAAATTCCTTGAGGGGTGTAGTTTCCAGATTGGTGTAACTTTTGGGGTGGTTTCCACTGTTTTGGCACCACAAAAGCTCTGCAAACCTGACATGGTGCCTAAAATATATTCTTAAAAAAAAGGAGGCCCCAAAATCCACTGGGTGCTCCTTTGCTCCAGAGGCCTCTGCCATTAGCACACTAGGGCCAAATGCTTTACAAATTAATTTTGACCAAAAAAACAATAAATTGTAAATTTCACCTGTTATTCCTGTGAAACGCCTAAAGGGTTAAAACACGTTGTGAATGCTGTTTTGAATACTTTTAGGGGTGCAGTTTTGAAAATGAGGTGTTTTATGGGGGTTTCTAATATATGGACCCCTCATAGCCACTTCAGACTGAACTGGTCCCTGAAAAAATAGCCTTTTGAAATTTTCTTGAAAATGTGAGAAATTGCTGCTAAAGTTCTAAGCCTTGTAACATCCGAGAAAAACGAGGCACACATAAACTAGACATATGGGGGATGTGAACTAGTAACTATTTTGTGTGGTATTACTAATTATCTTACAAGCAAATACATTTACATTTTATAGAAAAATCACAATTTTTGTAAATTTTCTTGTTTTTCACAAATAAATATTGAATTTATCGACCAAACTTTTCCACTAATATAAAGTACAACATGTCCCAAGAAAACAATCTCAGAATCGCTGGGATAGGTAAAAGCATTCCCAAGTTATTTCCACATAAAGGGACACATGTCAGATTTGAAAATATCGGTTTGGTTTTTAAGGCCAAAACAGGCTGGGGTTAAAGCCGCTTACTTCTGTGTATTAGATCGCATGTAAGGGCCTGAGGTAATTCCTTTTATGGCTAACAATTACTGATGGATTGGTAGAGCGACATAAGTCTGGTGATCGATGATGAGATATTGCAGAGCAAGGGGCCCATATACTGTTCTTGCATGTGGCCCCCGGCTGTCTACAGCGAGTGCATGGAGTACATTGGGGCCGGTCACATGACGAAGAGTCGTGTCGTCATAAAGGAAGACTGTGTGTCTAGACTTCCGGTCCCCACGGCAGAGCCGACAGCCTATGAGAACCAGCCGGAGGCCGGTCCTCATAAGCTTCCTGTCAGTGTGACTCTCATCGTCACACTGACAGTTTATAATACGTTACACTACCTAGGTAGTGTAATGTATTATAGCAGCGATCAGTGCCGCAGGTCTTCAAGTAAAACAAGTAAAAAATAAAGTAATAAAAATGTTTCATAAAAGTGTAAAAACAAGTTATAAAAGTTACAAAAACAAAAAATGCTTTTTTTCCTATAATAAGTCTTTTATTATAGGGAAAAAATGAAAATGTTAAAAAAAAGTACATATATTTGGTATGACCGCGTTCACAACGACCCAAACTATAAAACTATAATATTATTTTTTCCGCACGGTGAACAGCGCAAAAAAAATAATTGAAAAACTATGTCAGAATCACAATTTTTTTGGTCATCAACCCTCCAAAAATATAGAATAAAAAGTGATCAAAAAGCCGCATGTACCCTAAAATAGTACCAATAAAAACTGCAGCCCGTCCCGCAAAAAACAAGCCCTTACAAAGCTTTTTTGACTGAAAAATAAAAAAGTTATGGCTCTCAGAATATGGTGACACAAAAAAGAAATAATTTTATCAAAAAGTGATTTTATTGCGCAAATGCCACAAAACATAAAAAAAACGATATACATCTGGTATCGCCGTAATCGTACCGACCCGCAGAATAAACTAAAATGTAATTTATAGCGCAAGGTGAAAAGTGTAAAAAAAAAAAGACAAAAAACATTGTCAGAATTTTTTTTTTGTCACTTTGCTTGCCAAAAAAATCTAATAAAAAGTGATAAAAAAATCACATGTACCCTAAAATGGTACCAATGAAAACTACAGATTGTCCCGCAACAAATAAGTCCTCGCACGGCTCCGGTGAAGAAAAAATAAAAAAAGTTCTGTCTCTCAGAATATAGCGACAGAAATTGTGCAGTGTCCAAAAGCTGATAAGATCGGGCGCCATTTATCAGTGCGACATTGGCCACATATCTGCGGATTATTATTTATTTACCAAATTATTATACCCTCTTATTATGTCCTGATGTACTCTGCCCAGCCTACATGTAGCCCCACATTATAAACTGAAATACCAGCAAAACCCCAAACAGAACAGTTACCAAGCATACTCTGCGCTCCAAAAGCCAAATGGCGCTCCCTCCCTTCTGAGCCCCACAGCGTGCCCAAACACCAGCTTACGTCCACATATATGATATTTTATATCCGGGAGAACCCGCTCAACATTGTATGAGGTATTTGTCTTCAGTGGCACAAACTGGGCACAACACATTGTGCATTAAAATGGCATATCAGTGGAAAATTTTAATTTTCACTTTGAACCATCCGCTGCGCATTAACGCCTTTGCGCACCACGACTTAATAGCATGTCGTCGTGCAGGGGGTTATATATGGAGCGGGCTCATGCGCTGCGCCCGCTCCATATTCTGCAGGTGTCCGCTGTGTATTACAGCTGACATCCGGGACTATGGACCGGAACAGAGATCGAGCTGTTACAGGAGCCTGTAAAAATGATATTATACTGCAATACATTAGTACTGCAGTGTATTGTACCAGCGACCTAATGATCGCTCGTTCCAGTCCCCTAAAGGGACTTTTGGGAGGTTTCCACTGTTTTGGTACCTCAGGGGCTTTGCAAATGCGACATGACACCGGAAAACCGTTCCAGCTAAATTTGAGCTCCAAAAGCCAAATATTGTTCCTTCCCTTCTGAATCTTGCTGTGGGTCCAAACAGCAGTTTATTACCACATATGGCGTATTGCTGTAATCAGGACAAATTTATTTACAAATTTTGGGGAGATTTTTCTCCTTTATTCATTGTAAAAATTAAACATTTCTATGTTTTTTCATAAAAAAAATAGGTTTTCATTTTCACGGCCTAATTCCACTAAATTCAGCAAAAAAACTGTGGGGTCAAAATGCTAACTATACCCCTAGAAAAATTCCTTGAGGGGTGTAGTGTACAAAATGGGGTCACTTTTGGGGGGTTTCCACCGTTTTACTCCCTCCAGGGCGTTGCAAACGCGACATGGCACTGAAAACCAATCCAGCAAAATCTGCGCTTCAAAATCCAAATGGCGCTCCTTCCCTTCTGAGCTCTGCCGTGGGTCCAAACAGCAGTTTAGTACCACATATGGGGTATTGCTGTAATCGGGAGAAGTAGCTTTATAAGTTTTGGGGTGCTTTTTATTCTTTATTCCTTGCAAATATTATTTTTTTTCATATTTTGTTCAGAAAAAAGTAGATTTTTACTTTCACAGGCAAACTCCAATAAATATAGCAGAAGACCTGTGGGGTCAAGATGCTAACTATACCCCTAGATAAATTCCTTGAGGGGTGCAGTTTCCAAAACCGTGTCACTTTTGGGGGATTTCCACTGTTTTGGCACTACAAGACCTCTTCAAACCCAACATGGTGCCTAAAATATATTCTAAAAAAAGGAGGCCACAAAATCCACTATGTGCTCCTTTGCTTCTGAGGCCGGTGCTTCAGTCCATTATCACACTAGGGCCACATGTGGGATATTTCTAAAAACTGCAGAATCTGGGCAATAAATATTGTGTTGCGTTTCTCTAGTAAAACCTTCTGTATTACAAATAAAATGGTTTACCAATGAATTGCAGCAAAAAAAAAAAAAATTTGTCAATTTCCCCTCTACATTGCTTTAATTCTTGTGAAACGCCTAAAGAGTTAAGAAACTTTCTGAATGCTGTTTTGAATACTTTGAGGGGTGCAGTTTTTAATATGGGGTGATTTATGGGGTCTATCTAGTACATAAGGCCCTCAAAGCCGCTTTAGAACTGAACTGGTCCTTGTAAGAATCGCCTTTTGAAATTTTCTAGAAAATGTGAGAAATTGCTGATAAAGTTCTAAGCCTTGTAACGTAATAGAAAAATAAAATAATGTTCAAAAAACGATGCAAATATAAAGTAGACATATGGAATATGTGAAATTGTAACTATTTTGTGTGGTATTACTATCTCTTTTACAAGCAGATACATTTAAAATTAGAAAAATCATAATTTTTGCCAATTTTCTCAAAATTTTGGTGTTTTTCACAAATAAGCAATGAAATTATTGACCACATTTTTCCACTAATATAAAGTACAATATGTCACGAGAAAACAATCTCAGAATCGCTTGGATAGGCAAAAGCATTCCAGAGTTATTACCACATAAAGTGATACATGTCAGATTTGAAAAAATGGGGCTGGTCCTGAAGGCCAAAATGAGCTCGGTCTTGAAAGGGTTAAAGGGCCAATACATGAGGAATGAAGTAAATCATCATTTTTATAAAAACAATGCAAAAAGCTCACGATTGGCCCCCAATATAAAATAAAAAGAGGGGAAGCAGGATAAGAATGGATAATCTGCGTTGGTCCCGCACTTGACCTTGGGTGACGAAGAAAAGTGCAGAGTGTAAAGTCCTTATACCTACAATGTGGAGATATAGATAAAGCTGCATAAACCAGCCAAAGCCACTGGGGGCAGCAATGTATAAAGGTCAGCAGCGTGGAGTGGAAAGGTATAGATGGGATTGTACGTGATTCACTGGCTCTGGTTGTACGATACAGTTATGGGGGACGTCCAGTTTATATAACACAATCATTAAAAAACCCATTTAAGGCATTGTGATTTATTAGAGGGGAGTTCCTCATTCAGGACCCTCACCCATTAATACCCCGAGCCAGGGGCGTAGCTAAAGGCTCATGGGCCCTGGTGCAAAAATTCAGCTTGGGCCCCCCTACTCCTCCCCAACACCACCAGACCCCTGTGCACGCCAATGCCCAGCTAGCTTGCCCGAAAGACCCTATGAATGCCCCCACACTATAATGCCCCCACAGTATAATGCCACAACACAGTATAGTGGCCCCCCATAGCTGCCCCCACACAGTATAATGCTCCCCATAGCAGCCCCCACACAGTATAATGCCCCTTATAGCTGACCACCACAGAATAATGTCCCCATAGTTGGACCCCTACAGTATAATGCGCCCATTGTTGCCCCTCGCACTATAATGCCCTCCAGAGCTGTGTCAACAGTATAATGCCCCTATAGCTGCCCCCACAGTATATTGCCACCCATAGCTGCCACATCAAGTATAATGCCCCCCTTCAGTATAAAGCCCCCATAGCTGTCTCATTCAGTATAATGCACCCGCAGCAGCTGCCATATAACCCTCCCCCCTCCAATACCCAGTATAATGCCCCAATAAGTATGTACCTAATAGAAAACTTCTAACATAATTACTTACCTATCCCCGTTCCCACGATGGGTGGAGGATCCTTCTCCTCTGCACTGTGCTGTGAGTGACTCGGCGCAGACAGGCTTAGGGGCCGGGGTGCCGTTTGCGACCCCTATAGCTACACCACTGCCCTCATCTATAAAGAGCGTCTCTCTGGTGGAACCAGCACATCCGTGTATTACATAGAGGGTCAGTATTTTGTTCCCTGGTGGTCTTGGGTAAGGAAAAGGTAAATTGCTGTCTCCTTGGTGGTCTAATAGTTTACCATCCTCCACAGGCTCTAGTGGTGTGTCTGGCCGCTGACGGGAAGCTGAATGCAATATTCACATCGTGATCGAATTCCCTCCCCACACACCATCGATCATACAGATCATGGAATAACATTCGCAACCCCTCAAAAACCTTAAATAAAAGTCAAGCATACAAAATAGTTGGAAGTAAAAGGCTGTGGTGTTTATTATGGGTAACATAAAAATATTAATAAATCTTTATAATCAACTTGAATGAATTAATAAATAAATAATTAAATAAATAATGTCCAATAACGACATAGAGACAAACCACTAACAAACTCCGCGACGGGGATTCTGTCCTTGAACAAGGGAGGGCGGGCGGGAATTCTGTCCTTGAACAAGGGAGGGTGAGGGGGGGAATTCTGTCCTTGAACAAGGGAGGGTGAGCGGGAATTCTGTCCTTGAACAAGGTAGGGTGGGCGGGAATTCTGTCCTTGAACAAGGGAGGGTGGGCGGGAATTCTGTCCTTGAACAAGGGAGGGTGAGCGGGAATTCTGTCCTTGAACAAGGGAGAGTGAGCGGGAATTCTGTACTTGAACAAGGTAGGGTGGGCGGGAATTCTGTCCTTGAACAAGGGAGGGTGGGCGGGAATTCTGTCCTTGAACAAGGGAGGGTGAGCGGGAATTCTGTCCTTGAACAAGGCAGAGTGAGCGGGAATTCTGTACTTGAACAAGGTAGGGTGGGCGGGAATTCCGTCCTTGAACAAGGGAGGGTGAGCGGGAATTCTGTCCTTGAACAAGGGAGAGTGGGCGGGCTACTTCAAACAGCTTCTTCAGACAATCTGCTGATCCGACCAGACATCCTTTTATCCTCCAGCATTTCCCGCCGCTCAGCTCCTCAAACCAATCCCTGGACAGTTGCCAACATCTGCCTGGTCACAAGGTCAAACCTGAGGAAACTTCTAGAACAAGGTAAATACCGTAAAGCCACACCCCAAAGAAGGGGTGTGGGAAGACACCAAAAGACAAAATAGGGGGAAAAGCAGAATATAGGAAAAACAAGGGAACAGAATAATGGAAAAGAAAGAAGAAAAAAGGGTAAAAGGGGGTGCGAAGTGATCCCATGTGTCCCCCACGCTATTCGCTCTAAAGGGGGGGCCTCTCATTAGGTTTAATAATGGGCCGCCAGGCTCCCCTGAGTCCGGACTATCACGTGTACACATTTTGTAGCAAGATTTTTTTATTGATAAAATGTACGTCTTATAGTGTAAAAAATATATTAATATTTTTCATAATTCTGAATTTTGCTACAAAAACATTGAGACGTTCTTATTCCTCCAGGTTCATGAGGACAGATCTATGGAAGACTCAGTGTTATTATTATTATTATTATTATTATTATTATTGACAGTAATGAAGACAAAAACAGGTTTCAGGTGGTAGAAAATGACTTTACTAAACCGTTTTATAAGCCAACAAACAAGGACCATGAGGATAGTAATCAGTCTGCTGCTTCTCTCTCCTTGTGGTAAGATGATATTTGGGAGAAAGGTTGGAGGTGGTGGATGTCTCGGCACTTGGTTGTATAACCGGAGCTTCTGCAGTTTGAGATATTCCTGCTCGGCTGTGACGTGCCATTCCACCTCGCTGTAGAGTCCGCTGGTCATAAACGGATCTTGTAGATCTTTCTCCCTGATGTAAGTTGTTTTTTGGAGAAAGGTTGGAGCTGGTAGATTTCGTGGCATTTCCAGAGCCTTTGCAGTTTGAGATGTTCCTGCTCGGCTGTGACTTGCCATTCCACCTCGCTGTAGAGTCCGCTGGTATAAACGGTTCTTGTAACTCTTTCTCCCTGATGTAAGATGATATTTGGGAGAAAGGTTGGAGCTGGTGGATTGGTCGCCATCTCTGGAGTTAAGCAGTTTAGGATGTTCCCAGAGAAGTTCCTGCTCGGCTGTGACGTGCCATTCCACCTCATCTGTAGTGTCCACTGTTTATAAATGGTTCTTCTCGCTCTTGGAGATGGTGAAGCTTTTCCAGGTAATTGTTATAGATAAACTCTAAGAAAAGAAACACATATCCACATTATAAATCCCATGATTGTAGTGATGAATAATAATGTTATTACGAGGTCTGGTATACGAGGTGATAATGAGGTGACGTCTACTGACCTGCATATTCTTATAGTAGCTCAATAGATTCACCAGAATGAGGACCAACATCGACCACTCCATGATCTTTGATGTCATTTCACTGATCTGTGAAAAAATATCAAAATTAATATAGAAAAAATTGCGCAAAACAAGAACTTTCCGCCCCAGCCGAGGTTTTGCCGCATTAATATTTATTACATGGAGTCATGTGACTGACGGCGATGCCAAAATGGACCTGACCCATTGTCATATGACACCATATCCATTACATTGCGGACGTCACGATCACCATGGTGCTGAGAACGAGCCCAAAGATTATAGGTCCAATTGCTTTCCTATAGAACGGCTTCTAGGGGTGCAAATAAAATCTATACAATAATCCAGAATAATCTCATTAATACCGGATTAAAGGAATTTTACATCGACTGGTTTGTACCAGCAGCTCAGCATGTCAATAACTTGATATTATGTATGAGATATACTGTACATACCTTTACACACTGATCTCCAGCACACAGGTGGGTGTATACAGATACCTTATTTCCAATGACTGGTAATTTATTATATAGGAAAATAAAGTTTCTTATGTTTAGTAAGTGTCTTATAGGATTTACTACATATTTATGTGAGATAAATGTTAACATAATACATATATAGCAATGACAGTACCGCTGCTTTCTATTCAGCATCTTCCTGCAAGAAGCTGAACAATGTTACCAGATGACGCTGTGTTACACCAGCATGTCGCCATCTGACGGCAGAGATCAGAAAATGAAGGGAAATGATCACCTCAGGATCTGAAGTTTTCTACATGTGAACCTAAAGACAAGGACGGTTGGATTCCATTCAAATATTATTTAAGAAAGGATACATGAAACCACTAAGGTCACGGCCATTATGCAGGACGCCAGTCTGAATTGGCTGATGAAGTTTCGGCTTTTGGACAATTTGTAGAGGAGTATGGACTGCCAAAGGTTGTAAAGGCTGCCAAACCCGAATGCAATGCAAGCATTAATCCGGTGAGTTATTGGATAATAGTAGGTCTAGAAAACAAGCAGACAGAGGTTAGAGCAAATCTTATGGAACTAATCACTAATTTACCCTCAGAACTTCCCAATAAATCCTAAATAACGTGTTCTGATATAATAACCCCAGAGATATAATGGATCTATAGAGGGGGGTCTCCTGCTTCCCTATTAGAAAGAGCAGAAAGCCACTAACAAAAAATGGCTTCTGCTCTGGGGGGATTGAGGACACACATCTATTACATGGCCGTCCATTCATTCTAATAAGCCATGTAATACCACTTTAGTGTGTGGCCACCCGGTGATAACCGCTGATCATGATCACCAGGGGTTCAGCTGCCGGACCTACAGTAATTAGCTAATTGCCAGCGGGTCCCTATTTAGTGAAGATGGGACAACCCTATCAACGTAAAACATTTATTAACTTACCGAGAATGTAGCCATCATGGCTGTCCCGACGCATGATGACCATCCAATTGCCAGGAGGATCTTTTGAACCAAGGCCTGACGATCCCCAAAGGCTTCAGCATGGAGCATGATGTACTTATAGTGTAGAAACGTCAGGCCCAGAGCTGAAAAAGAGCAAATGTGCCGAATTAATCCTGTACCACGTGTAAAACAACCTAATAACATCTATGAAGCACGGACCAAACGCTAAAACAACAAGAAACCTTCAATAATGGACGGGAACATTTATCTACATCGTCTAATCCGGACAATTATTATCAGTTGAAATTAACAAAACTTTATTTTTATTTTTTAGAAAATTCTGATTACTACTGTAGACTGAGATGGGGCAGGGTGCGACTGATGCCAAGTCTGAGTCATGTCTGACAGTCTGGTTGCTAGGGATACACTACCTAACAACCACAGTCTTGTCCAGCAATGAGTCCCTAGCAACCAGCCTGCATCTCTCACTGACGTAGTAATCACATTTTTGTAAAAAATAAATGTAGGTTTGACCCCAGAGTAATATAATCAGATATAAGACTTTTTATAATAACCCGCCATCCCCCAGAAGTAAGAGCATATTATAATCACTTCCGTGATTGTTACTTACAGGCAATGGCCATTCCTATGAATCCTATTCTAAACAGGATATTTTCGGGAAAGAAATTTCCCGTTTCACTGTAAAAGAAAAAGAAAAACGTTCAATGTTAAATAATATAGAAAAATTGTCAGAATTGTTTCATCTTAATAATCAGCAGTCAGATAATAATCTATAGGACTGAGGAGATGCGTTTCTCTGTCCTCTTGCGGCTCCTCTGGGTAATGGAAGCCATTTTGTTAATTAGATATTTCCTCCTTATTTAAGTAATTACCTTATACATTCCCAAACTTTAAAAGTCGTGTAATTCTCCATCTTACCTGATGTACATCAGTGGAGGGGCATGGCTGTTGATAACAGTCAGTGTGTAGCTACCAGAGAGCCAGGCCACACACCAAAAGGCCAAGAAGATGGTGAAGAATCCCAGTCCATTGATTTCCATAATAATGAAAAGTCGCCAATCAATTAGAAAATCGCGCTCTGTGTCAATTCACAGAAAGTAAGACCGCGCAGCTGTCACGTGAATATTTATAACCTCTCATTATCTCTCTGTGACATCATAGCTCCGTGATGTCATCATGATGTCACAGTAAGGTCAGTTCTGCTGCTGTCAAGGGGAATTCCCAACTTCTCAGCTCTCTGTGACATCATAGCTCCGTGATGTCATCATGATGTCACAGTAAGGTCAGTTCTGCTCTGGAGCTGCTATGGTTTAGTATCTGCTATGAACTTATATCTGCTATGGGCTTCGCAGACCCCAAAACACAAGTCATTGATGTAGTGACATTTTCGCGTCTTTTTTCACAGAGGTCAATGTAAGGTCATCTGTTATACTGTGCTAATAAAAAGTATTTACCCCCCTCCATTGATTTTTCCATGTTGTTTTGGGTGATGGCATTGTTTCACAGGGGATTACATTTGGTAAAACAAGACTGACAGGACCAATGATGGCATCACCCCCATATAACACAACCTCTAACATTTATATGAAATAACTGAGACCCAGACCAAGATGTGGGGTAAAGTGGGGGTCGGCCACAGCTTTTATTATTAACAATAAATTTGAGGACGTTGTCCGCTGGTTGGATAAACACATTGCAAGATAAACAGGTCACCCTGGGTGCCAGAACATTGCAGGCGCGATGGACATGCTCCAGTTGTTTCCGGGTGATTTCACGAGCGGTAGAGACAAGATCCTCCTAGAACCGCCGCTGTGACATCTGGAACAGAACAAAATGATCAAAACAGGATGAACATAAAAACTCTGAAACAATTATCAACAAAATGACATTTAAGGCTATGTTCACACGCAAACTCAAAAACGTATGAAAATACGGAGCTGTTTTCAGGCGAAAATAACTCCTGATTTTCAGACTTTTTTTAACAACTCGCGTTTTTCGCGGCGTTCTTTACGGACATTTTTGGAGCTGTTTTTCAATGGAGTCAATGAAAAACGCCTCCACAAACGCCCCAAGAAATGACCTGCACTTCTTTTGACGAGCCGACATTTTACGCGCCGTATTTTGACAGCGACGCGTAAAATAAAGGCTCGTGGGAACAGAACATCGTAATTCCCATTGAAAGCAATGGGCAGATGTTTGTAGGCGTATTAGGGGCGATTTTTCAGGCGGAATTCGAGGCTTAAAACTCCCGAATTACGTCTGAAACCACTGCGTGTGAACATACCCTAACTCCTTAACAAGATGCCACATACATGTACGTGACAGTCATTAAGGGAAAGTATGGAGCGGGATCACGGGCTGAGCTCGCTCCATACTTAGCGGGTATTCGCTGTGTAATATAGCCAACACCTCACTGCAACGGACAGAATCAAAAATCACTTTGTCTTCCCGTTTAACCCCTTAGATGCCACAGTCAATCACGACCGCAGCATCTAAAGCATTAGAATGAGAGGGGCGACCCCCTCTGACGTGCCCTTGTGCCCCCACGATGCTCTAGCGGGATGCCGATGGTTATCATGGCAGCCCGGGGGCCTAATGAAGGGTCTGCCATCTTTGTTCTCCGGCAGGGCTTCATAGGTGGCTGTAAAAATCATGATATACTGCAATACTTTAGTATTGCAGTGGATCGTGTGAGCAATCCAATGATTGCTGGTTCAAGTCCACTAGGGGGACTTCTAAACTGAATTTTAAAAAGTTAAATAAAGTTTTTTGCAAATATCCCAAAAAATAATATTTAAATTTCTAAAAAATTCCCCCTCTTCCCATTTTTTCTCTAAAGTAATGTTGAACAACATATAAGTTAGAACAACTCATATCGCCGCGTTTGCAAAAGTCCGAACTATGAGGGTATGTTCACACGAGGTCATTAGGTCATTACGTCCGTAATTGACGGACGTATTTCGGCCGCAAGTACCGGACCGAACACAGTGCAATCATGTTTTCAGTACGAGACAGTTGTCCGGCAGCGAGGCAGGGACTCCTAGCGTCATACATAACTATAATGCTAGGAGACCGGCTCCCTGCACTGTGTTCGGTCCGGTACTTGCGGCCAAAATACGTCCGTCAATTACGGACCTAATGACCTCGTATGAACATACCCTTACAATCTAATGTTATCTAACCCACTCGCTGAACAGCTTAAAAAAAACAAAAAAAAATGTTTAAAACACCCAATTTGCTGTTTTTTGGTCACGTTAGTTTCCCCAAAAAATAGAATAAAAACTAGTCAAAAAGACGCACCCCAAAATGGTAACAACAAAAGCTCGCCTCGCAAAAAATAAGCCCTCACATCGCTCAATCAACGGAAACATAAAAAAGTTATGGCTCTCAGATTTTTGCGACGCAAAACTAATTTTTTTTAACAAATAGTTTTCCAAAGTGGTAAAACATGAAAAAATATAAAGTCGATATCACCGTAATCGTATTAATCCGTAGAATAAAGTGAACATGTAGTTATTACTGCACAATAGACGCCGTAAAAACGAAATCCCCCAGAAATGGCGCATTTGCTTTTTTTTTTTTTTTTGCTAATTTCACCCCACAAATAGTAATAAACTAAAATAAAAAAAACTACATTGGTCGTGTCATTAAGGAGTCAAATCAAGAGAGGGAGTGGGGGAGGGAAAGACGCCAAGCTGCAGGGTCCAAAGAGGACGAAGGGCATTACTATCTTATAGGGAGCTCTATAGCCCCCCTACCATGTGATCACTGGCCAATCCCTGTAGATCATGATGATGTGATGCCACCCCCCATTTATTTATGCTAAGGGCTTATTCAGACGAACGGGATATACGTCCGTGCAACGCGCGTGATTTTCACACACAGACCTTCCCCACCGTGCAGACATGTGCGTGATTTTTACGCTGCGTGAGTCCGTTGCGAAAAAGTCACTACATGTCCGTTCTTTGGGCGTTTTTCACGCATCACGCACCCATTGAAGTCAATGCCACACGGAAGCACTTCCGTGCGGACTGCATTTTTCACACAAGACTTGTTAAGTCTATGTAAATGAGTTGAGAAAACTTGGCCAAACAAGCACCAACCAGGAAGTGGATTTTCACTTGTTGGGTGTCACGGCACAGGGTGTGGACCCACTGGGCCGTACCGCGTAGCGGGAAAGCAGCTGGCCAACAAGGTACAAAACAATGTCTATAGTTCTGAACGGGTAGCTGAGGCAAAGTAGACAGTGGCAAGAACACGACTTGGCTTTCACAGCAGGTAACGATAGTACGGGATGCAGGGTATAGGCAGCAGGAACGGGTAACACTGGGAACTAGAAAACACTGGGAGACCTTTAGCAAGACAGACTAGGGTATACAATGCCCAGCTAGCTTGCCCGACAGACCCTATGAATGCCCCCACACTATAATGCCCCCACAGTTTAATGCCACCACACAGTATAGTGGCCCCCCATAGCTGCCCCCACACAGTATAATGCTCCCCATAGCAGCCCCCACACAGTATAATGCCCCTTATAGCTGACCACCACAGAATAATGTCCCCATAGTTGAACCCCTACAGTATAATGCGCCCATTGTTGCCCCTCACACTATAATGCCCCCCAGAGCTGCGCCAACAGTATAATGCCCCTATAGCTGCCCCCACAGTATATTGCCACCCATAGCTGCCACATAAAGTATAATGCCCCCCTACAGCATAAAGCCCCCATAGCTGTCTCATTCAGTATAATGCCCCCTCAGCAGCTGCCATATAACGCCCCCCCCTCCAATACCCAGTATAATGCCCCAATAAGTATGTACCTAATAGAAAACTTATAACATAATTACTTACCTATCCCCGTTCCCACGATGGGTGGAGGATCCTTCTCCTCTGCACTGTGCTGTGAGTGACTCGGCGCAGACAGGCTTAGGGGCCTGGTTGCATTTGCGACCCCTATAGCTACGCCACTGCCCTCATCTATAAAGAGCGTCTCTCTGGTGGAACCAGCACATCCGTGTATTACATAGAGGGTCAGTATTTGGTTCCCTGGTGGTCTTGGGTAAGGAAAATGTAATGACGGGGGTAGGGAAACGGACAAGTTAGCCCTAATCTACCCGCCACTCTGTCCCTGCCTACTTGCAACGACCCGCCCTAGGCGACGGGGTACAACTGGGCGGCGGTCCCTATGCTCAGTAAGTGCAAGAGACAAACAGACAAGGGAACACAAAGCAAAGGGAAATGGGGCAGTTGCCCACGGCAACACCTTGAGCAAAAAGAGTGGTGAACGAGCCGAGTCAAACCAGGAGTGCACGAGGTACCAAACGCAGAGCAGGAGAGTAGTCAGCAAGCCAGGGTCAGTATGGAGCAGGATCAAATAGTCAGAAGCTGTAGCTGGGCCAGGAAACCACACGAGAAGAATCACAAGCAAAGGAGGAACAGGAAAGGCAGGTATAAATAGACAGAGGGCGGGAGCTAGCTCCGTCTGGCCAGGCTGCGATAGGCTCTCCCACTCCTAAGCCTGCCATCCTGAGTGGTGGAAGCTGGAGTCAGTCTCAGAGACATAGACTCAGGTGCAGACTGATTACCTATGGGCGTATACACAGAAGTTGTGCCTGGCAGATCCTTTACAGTACCCCCCCTTTTATGAGGGGCCACCGGACCCTTTCTAAGTGGACCTGGTTTTTTGGGGAAACGAAGGTGGAACCTCCTGACCAATACCCCAGCGTGAACATCCCGGGCGGGTACCCAAGTCCTCTCCTCAGGCCCGTATCCTCTCCAATGGACCAGGTACTGGAGGGAGCCTTGGACTATCTTGCTGTCCACAATCTTGGCCACCTCGAATTCCACCCCCTCAGGGGTGAGAATGGGAACAGGAGGTTTCCTCGAGGGAGCCAAGGACGGGGAGCAGCGTTTAAGGAGGGAGGCATGAAACACGTCATGTATTCGAAAAGATGAGGGCAACTCCAGTCGGAAGGAGACAGGATTGAGGACTTCAATGACCTTATACGGCCCAATAAACCGGGGAGCAAACTTCTTGGACGGGACCTTAAGGCGCAAGTTCCTAGACGATAACCACACCAGATCCCCGACCATAAACAAGGGGTTCGCAGAACGTCTTCTATCAGCCTGAGTTTTTTGTACGCTCTGGGACGCCTCTAGGTTCTTCTGAACCTGGGCCCAGACTGTGCACAGTTCCCGATGAACGACCTCTACCTCGGGATTGTTGGAACTACCAGGTGAGACGGAGGAGAACCGTGGATTAAACCCAAAATTACAGAAAAAGGGGGAGACCCCTGACGAGTTACTGACCCGGTTATTAAGGGAAAATTTGGCGAGGGGAATGAATGAGACCCAATCATATTGACAGTCAGAGATAAAACACCTTAAATATTGTTCTAGAGATTGATTAGTCCTCTCAGTTTTACCATTAGTTTCAGGATGGAAGGCAGAGGAGAAGGACAGATCAATCTCCAACTTTTTACAGAAGGCTCTCCAAAACAATGAAACAAATTGTACCCCTCTGACCGAAACAATATTGACAGGGACCCCATGGAGACGCAGGATGTGTTTGACAAACAAGGTAGCTAACGTCTTGGCATTAGGTAGTTTCTTGAGGGGCACAAATTGGCACATCTTACTGAAGCGGTCTACTACCACCCACACCACCGACTTGCCTTGAGATGGAGGCAAATCGGTGATAAAATCCATGGAGATATGGGTCCAAGGTCTCTGGGGAATGGGCAAAGAACGTAGTAAGCCCGCTGGTCGAGACCTGGGAGTCTTGGACCTAGCACAAACCTCACAAGCGGCGAAGTAGGCCTTAACGTCTTTAGGCCACCAATAGTTTCTGGCAATGAGGTGTTTGGTACCCAGGACGCCTGGATGACCAGATAGTGCGGAGTCATGATTTTCCCTAAGTACCCTTAGCCGGTATTGCAGGGGAACAAACAGCTTGTCCTCAGGAAGGTTCCCGGGAGCTGAACCTTGATCAGCCGCAATTTCAGAGACTAAATCAGAATCAATAGAAGAAATGATTATACCAGGAGGCAAAATTCAAGCAGGATCTTCCTCCGAAGGAGGGCTGGCCACGAAGCTACGCGACAGTGCATCGGCCTTAATATTTTTAGACCCAGCCCTATAGGTAACCAAAAAGTTGAATCTGGTAAAAAATAGTGCCCATCGAGCTTGTCTCGGGTTTAGCCTCCGGGCAGATTCTAGGAAAACCAGATTCTTGTGGTCGGTAAGGACGTTACCTGGTGCCTAGCCCCCTCCAGGAAGTGGCGCCACTCTTCAAATGCCCATTTAATGGCTAAGAGTTTGCGGTTGCCAATATCATAGTTACTCTCAGTGTGCGAAAACTTCCTGGAGAAGTAGGCACAGGGACGGAGATGGGTGAGGGACCTGGTACAAGACAGCCCCCACTCCCACCTCGGATGCGTCAACTTCCACGATAAATGGCTCCATTTGGTTGGGCTGAACCAGCACCGTGGCCGAAATAAAGCACTTCTTAAGGACCTCAAAAGCCTGGACAGCCTCAGGGGGCCAGTGGAGGAGATCAGCACCTTTGCGAGTGAGGTCCGTAAGAGGCTTAGCGATGACCGAGAAGTTAGCAATAAATCTCCTGTAATAATTAGCGAACCCCAAGAAACACTGTAACGCCTTCAGGGAGGCAGGTTGGACCCATTCCGCCACAGCTTGGACCTTGGCGGGGTCCATGCAGAATTCATGAGGAGTGAGGATTTGACCCAAAAATGGTATCTCCTGTACCCCAAACAAACATATTTTGGTTTTCGCAAACAGTTTGTTTTCCCGAAGGACCTGGAGCACCTTCCTGACATGCTCAATGTGGGAGGACCAGTCCTTGGAAAACACCAGTATGTCATCAAGGTACACTACAAGAAATACCCCCAGGTAATCTCTTAAAATCTAACTTATGAAATTCTGGAAGACCGCAGGAGCATTACAAAACCCAAAGGGCATGACGAGGTATTCGAAATGACCTTCGGGCATGTTAAACGCAGTCTTCCACTCATCCCCCTCTTTGATGCGGATAAGGTTATACGCCCACCGTAGATCAAACTTAGAGAACCATTGGGCCCCCTGAACCTGATTAAAGAGACCAGGAATCAAAGGAAGGGGATACTGGTTCCTTACAGTGACCTTATTCAAGTTACGGTAGTCAATGCATGGCCTAAGACCACCATCCTTCTTCCCTACGTAGAAGAAGCCAGCACCTACCGGAGAAGTAGAGGGGCGAATGTAACCCTTGGCCAGGCATCCCTGGATATACTCTCTCATGGCTTCACGTTCGGGACAAGAAAGATTAAATATCCTACCCTTAGGGAGCTTAGCTCCTGGTACCAATTCGATAGCGCAATCGTATTCTCTATGAGGAGGTAACACTTCGCAGGCCTCCTTAGAGAAAACATTAGCAAAGTCCTGAACAAACTCAGGTAGCGTGTTCACCTCCTCAGGGGGAGAAATAGAATTAACAGAAAAACATGACGTCAAGCATTCATTACCCCATTTGGTAAGCTCCCCAGTATTCCAGTCAAACGTGGGATTATGCAACTGCAACCAGGGAAGGCCTAAAACCAAATCGGACGATAATCCCTGCATCAACAGTACAGAGCACTGCTCCAAATGCATGGAGCCAACAAGGAGTTCAAAAACAGGGGTATGCTGTGTAAAATAACCATTAGCAAGAGGAGTGGAGTCGATACCCACTACCGGGACAGGTTTAGGCAAATCAATTAAAGGCATAGCTAGAGATCTGGCAAATTCCACAGACATGATATTAGTAGAAGACCCTGAATCCACGAAGGCACTGCCGGTAGCAGACCTACCACCAAAAGAGACCTGAAAGGGAAGCAAGATTTTATTACGTTTCATATTTACGGGAAATACCTGTGCGCCCAAGTGACCTCCCCGATGATAACTTAGGCGCGGAAGTTTTCCGGCTGCTTATTCTTACGCCTAGGACAGTTGTTCACTTGATGCTTGTCATCTCCACAGTAGAAGCAGAGACCATTCTTCCTGCGGAACTCTCTATGTTGTCGGGGGGACACGGAGGCCCCGAGTTGCATAGGTACCTCCGAGTCTGCCGTGGAAGAGCGAAGCAACGGGACCTCAGGAGGCATCATGGGGGAGTCAGAGGGGAAAACACAAAAACGTTCAAGTTGTCGTTCCCTGAGACGTCGGTCAAGTCGTACCGCTAAAGCCATAACCTGGTCAAGGAAGTCAGAAGAGGGATAGCTAACTAGCAGGTCTTTCAGGGCGTTCGACAGACCCAACCTAAACTGGCACCTTAAGGCAGGGTCATTCCACCGAGAAGCTACGCACCACTTCCTAAAGTCAGAACAATACTCCTCAACAGGTCTCTTACCCTGACGTAAGTTCACCAGCTGACTCTCAGCAAAGGCAGTCCTGTCAGTCTCGTCATAAATGAGTCCGAGAGCAGAAAAGAAACGATCAACGGAGGAAAGTTCAGGGGCGTCAGGAGCCAAGGAGAAGGCCCACTCTTCGGGCCCTTCCTGGAGCCGGGACATAATAATACGCACCCGCTGGCTCTCAGAACCTGAGGAGTGAGGCTTTAAGCGAAAGTAGAGCCTACAACTCTCCCGAAAGGAGAGAAAAGTCCTCCGGTCCCCTGAGAACCGGTCAGGCAACTTGAGGTGGGGTTCAAGAGGTGAGGTGAGGGGCACTACCATGGTAGCGTCAGGCTGGTTGACCCTCTGAGCCAGGGCCTGGACCTGTAGGGAGAGACCCTGCATTTGCTGGGCCAGGGTCTCAAGGGGGTCCATAGTAGTGTCAGGGACCAGGGTAGACTAGGTATATGGGCTTGTGATTATGTAATGACGGGGGTAGGGAAACGGAGAAGTGAGCCCTAATCTACCCGCCACTCTGTCCCTGCCTACTTGCAACGACCCGCCGTAGGCGACGGGGTACAACTGGGCGGCGGTCCCTACGCTCAGTAAGTGCAAGAGACAAACAGACAAGGGAACACAAAGCAAAGGGAAATGGGGCAGTTGCCCACGGCAGCACCGTGAGCAACAAGATTGGTGAACGAGCCGAGTCAAAGCAGGAGTGCACGAGGTACCAAACGCAGAGCAGGAGAGTAGTCAGAAAGCCAGGGTCAGTATGGAGCAGGATCAAATAGTCAGAAGCTGTAGCTGGGCCAGGAAACCACACGAGAAGAATCACAAGCAAAGGAGGAACAGGAAAGGCAGGTATAAATAGACAGAGGGCGGGAGATAGCTCCGTCTGGCCAGGCTGCGATAGGCTCTCCCACTCCTAAGCCTGCCATCCTGAGTGGTGGAAGCTGGAGTCAGTCTCAGAGACATAGACTCGGGTGCAGACTGATTACCTATGGGCGTATACACAGAAGTTGTGCCTGGCAGATCCTTTACAGAAAAGGTAAATTGCTGTCTCCTTGGTGGTCTAATAGTTTACCATCCTCCACAGGCTCTAGTGGTGTGTCTGGCCGCTGACGGGAAGCTGAATGCAATATTCACATCGTGATCGAATTCCCTCCCCACCCACCATCGATCATACAGATCATGGAATAACATTCGCAACCCCTCAAAAACCTTAAATAAAAGTCAAGCGTACAATATAGTTGGAAGTAAAAGGCTGTGGTGTTTATTATGGGTAACATAAAAATATTAATAAATCTTTATAATCAACTTGAATGAATTAATAAATAAATAATTAAATAAATAATGTCCAATAATGAAACGTCCAATAAACAAGCACTTGTCCACACAGCATTAGCTGCTAGACAACCCACTAACAAACTCCGTGACGGGGATTCTGTCCTTGAACAAGGGAGAGTGGGCGGGAATTCTGTCCTTGAACAAGGGAGGGTGGGCGGGAATTCTGTCCTTGAACAACGGAGGGTGGGCGGGAATTCTGTCCTTGAACAAGGGAGGGTGAGCGGGAATTCTGTCCTTGAACAAGGGAGGGTGGGCGGGAATTCTGTCCTTGAACAAGGCGGGGCGGGGCTGCTTCAAACAGCTTCTTCAGACAATCTGCTGATCGGACCAGACATCCTTTTATCCTACAGGATTTCCCGCCGCTCAGCTCCTCAAACCAATCCCTGGACTGTTGCCAACATCTGCCTGGTCACAAGGTCAAACCTGAGGAAACTTCTAGAACAAGGTAAATACCGTAAAGCCACACCCCAAAGAAGGGGTGTGAGAAGACACCAAAAGACAAAATAGGGGGAAAAGCAGAATATAGGAAAAACAAGGGAACAGAATAAGGGAAAAGAAAGAAGAAAAAAGGGTAAAAGGGGATGCGAAGTGATCCCATGTGTCCCCCACGCTATTCGCTCTAAAGGGGGGGCCTCTCATTAGGTTTAATAAGGGGCCGCCAGGCTCCCCTGAGTCCGGACTATCACGTGTACACATTTTGTAGCAAGATTTTTTTATTGATAAAATGTACGTCTTATAGTGTAAAAAATATATTTATATTTTTCATAAATCTGAATTTTGCTACAAAAACATTGAGACGTTCTTATTCCTCCAGGTTCATGAGGACAGATCTATGGAAGACTCAGGATTATTATTATTATTGACAGTAATGAAGACAAAACCAGGTTTCAGGTGGTAGAAAATGACTTTACTAAACCGTTTTATAAGCCAACAAACAAGGACCATGAGGATAGTAAACAGTCCGCTGCTTCTCTCCTTGTGGTAAGATGATATTTGGGAGAAAGGTTGGAGGTGGTGGATGTCTCGGCACTTGGTTGTATAACCGGAGCTTCTGCAGTTTGAGATGTTCCTGCTCGGCTGTGACGTGCCATTCCACCTCGCTGTAGAGTCCGCTGGTTATAAACGGATCTTGTAGATCTTTCTCCCTGATGTAAGTTGTTTTTTGGAGAAAGCTTGGAGCTGGTAGATTTCGTGGCATTTCTAGAGCCTTTGCAGTTTGAGATGTTCCTGCTCGGCTGTGACTTGCTATTCCACCTCGCTGTAGAGTCCGCTGGTTATAAACGGTTCTTGTAGCTCTTTCCCCCTGATGTAAGATGATATTTGGGAGAAAGGTTGGAGCTGGTGGAGTGGTCGCCATCTCTGGAGTTAAGCAGTTTAGGATGTTCCCAGAGAAGTTCCTGCTCGGCTGTGACGTGCCATTCCACCTCATCTGTAGTGTCCATTGTTTATAAATGGTTCTTCTCGCTCTTGGAGATGGTGAAGCTTTTCCAGGTAATTGTTATAGATAAACTCTAAGAAAAGAAACAAATATCCACATTATAAACCCCATGATTGTAGAGATGAATAATAATGTTATTACGAGGTCTGGTATACGAGGAGATAATGAGGTGACGTCTACTGACCTGCATATTCTGATAGTAGCTCAATACATTCACCAGAATGAGGACCAACATCGACCACTCTATGATCTTTGATGTCATTTCACTGATCTGTTAAAAAAATATCAAAATTAATATAGAAAAAATTGCGCAAAACAAGAACTTTCCACCCCAGCCGAGGTTTTGCCGCATTAATGTTTATTACATGGAGTCATGTGACTGACGGCGATGCCAAAATGGACCTGACCCATTGTCATATGACACCATATCCATTACATTGCGGACGTCACGATCACCATGGTGCTGAGAACGAGCACAAAGATTATAGGTCCAATTGTTTTCCTATAGAACGGCTTCTAGGGGTACAAATAAAATCTATACAATAATCCAGAATAATCTCATTAATACCGGATTAAAGGAATTTTACATCGACTGGTTTGTACCAGCAGCTCAGCATGTCAATAACTTGATATTATGTATGAGATATACTGTACATACCTTTACACACTGATCTCCAGCGCACAGGTGGGTGTATACGGATACCTTATTTCCAATGACTGGTAATTTATTATATAGGAAAATAAAGTTTCTTATGTTTAGTAAGTGTCTTATAGGATTTACTACACTTTTATGTAAGATAAATGTTAATATAATACATATATAGCAATGACAGTACCGCTGCTTTCTATTCAGCATCTTCCTGCAAGAAGCTGAACAATGTTACCAGATGACGCTGTGTTACACCAGCATATCGCCATCTGACGGCAGAGATCAGAAAATGAAGGGAAATGATCACCTCAGGATCTGAAGTTTTCTACATGTGAACCTAAAGACAAGGACGGTTGGATTCCATTCAAATATTATTTAAGAAAGGATACATGAAACCACTAAGGTCACGGCCATTATGCAGGACGCCAGTCTGAAATGGCTGATGAAGTTTCGGCTTTCGGACAATTTGTAGAGGAGTATGGACTGCCAAAGGTTGTAAAGGCTGCCAAACCCGAATGCAATGCAAGCATTAATCCGGTGAGTTATTGGATAATAGTAGGTCTAGAAAACAAGCAGACAGAGGTTAGAGCAAATCTTATGGAACTAATCACTAATTTACCCTCAGAACTTCCCAATAAATCCTAAATAACGTGTTCTGATATAATAACCCCAGAGACATAATGGATATAGAGGGGGGTCTCCTGCTTCCCTATTAGACAGAGCAGAAAGCCACTAACAAAAAATGGCTTCTGCTCTTGGGGGATTGAGGACACACATCTATTACATGGCCGTCCATTCATTCTAATAAGCCATGTAATACCACTTTAGTGTGTGGCCACTCGGTGATAACCGCTGATCATGATCACCAGGGGTTCAGCTGCCGGACCTACAGTAATTAGCTAATTGCCAGCGGGTCCCTATTTAGTGAAGATGGGACAACCCTATCAACGTAAAACATTTATTAACTTACCGAGAATGTAGCCATCATGGCTGTCCCGACGCATGATGACCATCCAATTGCCAGGAGGATCTTTTGAACCAAGGCCTGACGATCCCCAAAGGCTTCAGCATGGAGCATGATGTACTTATAGTGTAGAAACGTCAGGCCCAGAGCTGAAAAAGAGCAAATGAGCCGAATTAATCCTGTACCACGTGTAAAACCACCTAATAACATCTATGAAACGCGGACCAAATGCTAAACCCAACAAGAAACCTTCAATAATGGACGGGAACATTTATCTGCATCGTCTAATCCGGACAATTATTATCAGTTGAAATTAACAAAACTTTATTTTTATTTTTTAGAAAATTCTGATTACTACTGTAGACTGAGATGGGGCCAGGGTGCGACTGATACCAAGTCTGAGTCACGTCTGACAGTCTGGTTGCTAGGGATACACTACCTAACAACCACAGTCTTGTCCAGCAATGAGTCCCTAGCAACCAGGCTGCATCTCTCACTGACGTAGTAATCACATTTTTGTAAAAAATAAATGTAGGTTTGACCCCAGAGTAATATAATCAGATATAAGACTTTTTATAATAACCCGCCATCCCCCAGAAGTAAGAGCATATTATAATCACTTCCGTGATATTTACTTACAGGCAATGGCCATTCCTATGAATCCTATTCTAAACAGGATATTTTCGGGAAAGAAATTTCCCGTTTCACTGTAAAAGAAAAAGAAAAACGCTCAATGTTAAATAATATAGAAAAATTGTCAGAAATGTTTTATTTTAATAATCAGCAGTCAGATAATAATCTATAGGACTGAGGAGATGCGTTTCTCTGTCCTCTTGCGGCTCCTCTGGGTAATGGAAGCCATTTTGTTAATTAGATATTTCCTCCTTATTTAAGTAATTACCTTATACATTCCCAAACTATAAAAGTCGTGTAATTCTCCATCTTACCTGATGTACATCAGTGGGGGGGCATGGCTGTTGATAACAGTCAGTGTGTAGCTACCAGAGAGCCAGGCCACACACCAAAAGGCCAAGAAGATGGTGAAGAATCCCAGTCCATTGATTTCCATAATAATGAAAAGTCGCCAATCAATTAGAAAATCGCGCTCTGTGTCAATTCACAGAAAGTAAGACCGCGCAGCTGTCAGGGGAATATTTATAACCTCTCATTATCTCTCTGTGACATCATAGCTCTGTGATGTCATCATGATGTCACAGTAAGGTCAGTTCTGCTGCTATCAAGGGGAATTCCCAACTTCTCAGCTCTCTGTGACATCATAGCTCCGTGATGTCATCATGATGTCACAGTAAGGTCAGTTCTGCTCTGGAGCTGCCATGGTTTAGTATCTGCTATGTTATATCTGCTATGGGCTTCGCAGACCCCAGAACACAAGTCATTGATGTAGTGACATTTTAGCGTCTTTTTTCACAGAGGTAAATGTAAGGTCATCTGTTATACTGTGCTAATAAAAAGTATTTACCCCCCTCCATTGATTTTTCCATGTTGTTTTGGGTGATGGCATTGTATCACAGGGGATTAAATTAGGTAAAACAAGACTGACAGGACCAATGATGTCATCACGCCCACATAACACAACCTCTAACATTTATATGAAATAACTGAGACCCAGACCAAGATGTGGGGTAAAGTGGGGTCGGCCACAGCTTTTATTATTAACAATAAATTTGAGGACGTTGTCCGCTGGTTGGATAAACACATTGCAAGATAAACATGTCACCCTGGGTGCCAGAACATTGCAGGCGCGATGGACATGCTCCAGTTGTTTCCGGGTGATTTCACGCACGGTAGAGACAAGATCCTCCTAGAACCGCCGCTGTGACATCTGGAACAGAACAAAATGATCAAAACAGGATGAACATAAAAACTCTGAAACAATTATCAACAAAATGACATTTAAGGCTATGTTCACACGCAAACTCAAAAACGTCTGAAAATACGGAGCTGTTTTCAGGCGAAAATAACTCCTGATTTTCAGACTTTTTTTAACAACTCGCGTTTTTCGCGGCGTTCTTTACGGACATTTTTGGAGCTGTTTTTCAATGGAGTCAATGAAAAACGCCTCCACAAACGCCCCAAGAAATGACCTGCACTTCTTTTGACGAGCCGTCATTTTACGCGCCGTATTTTGACAAAGGCTCGTGGGAACAGAACATCGTAATTCCCATTGAAAGCAATGGGCAGATGTTTGTAGACGTATTATGGGTGTTTTTTAATGCGTAATTCGAGGCTTAAAACTCCCGAATTACGTCTGAAACCACTGCGTGTGAACATACCCTAACTCCTTAACAAGATTCCTCATACATGTACGTGGCAGTCGTTAAGGGAAAGTATGGAGCGGGATCACGGGCTGAGCTCGCTCCATACTTAGCGGGTATTCGCTGTGTAATATGGCCAACACCTCACTGCAACGGACAGAATCAAAAATCACTTTGAGTCTTCCCGTTTAACCCCTTAGATGCCACAGTCAATCCCGACCGCAGCATCTAAAGCATTAGAATGAGAGGGGCGACCCCCACCGACGTGCCCTTGTGCCCCCACGATGCTATAGCGGGATGCCGATGGTTATCATGGCAGCCTGGGGCCCTAATGAAGGGTCTGCCATCTTTGTTCTCCGGCAGGGCTTCATAGGTGGCTGTAAAAATCATGATATACTGTAATACTTTAGTATTGCAGTGGATCGTGTGAGCAATCCAATAATCGCTGGTTCAAGTTGTCGTGGAAGTCCATCGCTCAAAATATATTAGACTGAAATTTATACGAGTCCCAACAGACTCTCAAGGCCAGACTTCATTAGTCAGTATCCTAATTAGGATATTTCACCGATATATATCGAGAGAGGAGAAGAAAACACACAGACTCGCTTATATGTTCAAAATGCTCCTCTGAAGGATTTATTACCAAACTCAAACTGTTAAACTGAAATTCAGAAGGGGTGTCGGCTTGAGGTAAACCAATCAGAGACAATGTAACAGTATTTGTTATTCAGTAAAAAGCATACAATAAAATACATCCCAGATACATCATTATAATTCTTCACACATTATGTTTACAAGTGTCTTATCTCTCTTTTGGACAGAATGTCCTCGTGGAGATGGGGGAGACCTTCCCTCACGCATACTTGCCATCCCCCCATCTCACGCCCTATCCAACTTCACATGGGAACCAAGGTCAAAGATAAAACATACGAAATCAACATTACTTGTATTAAAGGAACAATGACTTTCCTATTCACTACAAAAGAACCAAGATGAGAACTCCAGACAAGATTGCTGCTGCACGAAACTAAATCATTTAAACATTATCATCACTTTCACATATTACATATCTTAGTAATTTGGCCTCCTGCTTGATAATTCACAATGTAATTTCAAACAGATAATATAAGCAAATAAATCATCCACTAGGGGGACTTCTAAACTGAATTTTAAGGCTATGTTCACACGGGGTATTTTGCCGAGTTTTTTGATTCGGAAACCGCGTCGCAAAACTCGGCAAAAACGGCCCGAGAACGCCTCCCATTGATTTCAATGGGAGGCGTCGGCGTGTTTTTCCCGCGAGCAGTAAAACTGCCTCGCGGGAAAAAGAAGCGACATGCCCTATCTTCGGGCGCTTCCGCCTCTGACCTCCCATTGACTTCAATGGGAGGCAGGAGAAAGCGTATTTCTCGCTGTTTTATGCCCGCGGCGCTCAATAGCCGCGGGCGAAAAACGGCGCGATAATCGCCGCGAAAATCGGCGTCCAGGGAGAGGAATATCTGCCTCAAAGTTCCAAACGGAATTTTGAGGCAGATATTCCTCCACCAAAATACTCCGTGTGAACATAGCCTAAAAAGTAAAATAAAGTTTTTTGCAAATATCCCAAAAAATAATATTTACATTTCTAAAAAATTCCCTCTTCCCATTTTTTCCCTAAAGTAATGTTAAACAACATATAAGTTAGTATAATTGCAGACACTGAAGCGCCTAGGGAGAGTGTCAGGGACTGCGAGGGGTTAAAGAAGGATGGAACGTTTAAATAATGCCCATGACCAGTATTGGTGAACAAGGGGTAAGAGGGGAGTGGTTAAGGAGATATAAGGCTGGGGTTTGGGGCAGAACGCCCTCTTACCTCCAAGCTGCAGCAGGAGAAACATCCTCTGGTGGAGCTGGGAGATTCAGAGCCTTTTTTCCTGTCGTTTCGGCGGACAGTCTTGCACTGATGGTGGAGGATCTTTTGCGGCAGGTGGCACAGCGGGTGGCTTTGGAGGGGCCTGTCTGGCTGGAATCCCTGTTGGCGGATGGGAGAAGGAGTGGATCGGATTGGGGCATTGCTGCTTCTCACCCCCGGTCTCCTCCGGTCCCCTGCCAGCAGGGGTCGAGGCCGGGTGGGGATTGTTCTAGTGAGTGTAGGGTCAGGGGAACGTCTGGTCCGGTTTGCCCTTCTCCTGCCTCATCTAATTTTTCTCCTGTAGGTTCGGTGAGGGAGCGTTCCAGGCGAGGGAGGAAACGTCGTTCTGGAAGACATCGCCGCCACGGCCATCGCAGACGTCGCAGATCGGGTGGCGCGAAGAGGCATGGTCGGCGGTCTTCCTCGTCATCCAGCGAAGGATTCTCCTCCTCGTCAGCGTCATCAGCATCTGCCTCATCGGAGTCGCGGAAGAGGTCTTCGCGGAGATCATCACGGCCGCAGGGACACAGTCGACGCCGGGAGGTGCGGCACTTGTCGGAGGATCGTGAGCAGCTGTCCCAGGTTGTTCCTCCCGCCGGGTCGGTGGAGGAGGTTCAGGCCATGGTTCCAGTGCCGCGGCAAGTGGCTGAAGGACCCTCTGGAGTCGGTGGGACCTCTGGGAGCGGTGAGTCGGCCTGCGGTGACGCATGGCTTAATAAATCTAAGGCATCGGGTACGGATCTGATTTCTGTTTTAAAAGCCGCGGTGGCTGGTTTGAATGTGAACGAGGGAACGTCAGTTCCCTCTGTGCCACCAGGGGGGGCTAGGCTCCCCTCTGAGAGAGAAAATACTTTAGCTAGTCTAAAGTTTCGGGATTCTTTGTTTTGTGGGGTCGCTCCTCTCGGGACTCATTTGTCAGCGGAGATCAAGGACAAAATTATGAGGAATGAATTTGTGGATATTTGGTCCTTGGTCTCTGTGGAGCAGGTGACTGTCGATAAGGAGCGGGTATTTGAGAGAGGTTCAGATAAAAAAGTTAAGGTCGCGAAAACTTTTGGCAACTGGGTACAGTGTTATGCTACACTGGCTCATGTTATTTGCCAGCGCTACTCCGTAAAAGGGGCCGAGTTGTTTGTTTACTTTGACACAATTTTCAGCGCCCACAGGCTGCACGGAGGTGCAGCCTGGTGGCGTTACGATGAAGAATTTAGGCGTCGTTTGGCTGTGTCGCCGGATATTAGTTGGGCGACAAAGGCAACGGATGTTTGGTTGCAGCTCATCTTAGCGCAAGGGAGCAGACAACAACGCCCCTTTCCCAGTGCGGCCGAAGCGCCAGGCCCCGTCCCTGGAGCTGCGGCCGCTAGGCCCACGGGAGCCTGCTGGCTCTACAACGAGGGTCATTGTCGGTTCTTTGCCACGTGCAAATTCCGACATGAATGCTCCATCTGTGGGTGCGCTCATTCGGCGCTCAGGTGTTTCCGGAGAGGTAAGCAGCCGGCCAAGGCACCTCCTTGCGGCGCAGCGGAGAACGCCGGTGGACGTTCTCGAGATGGGCCCATGGTTTGAGCGGTACCACAGGAGACGGGAAGCAGAGGTGCTCACTAGTGGGTTTTCCTATGGTTTTGAGATCCCTTTTGAATATTCTGCAACATTGTCATTGGCTGACAATTTGAAGTCGATCAATGAGAATGTCGGTGTTGCGCGTCTAAAATTGGCAAAGGAAGTTGAGTTGGGGTGGATGGCAGATCCATTTCGCGAGCCGCCGTATCCAAACTTACGAGTTTCCCCCCTTGGCTTAGTTCCAAAGAAGGAGCAGGGGAAGTTTAGGTTGATTCATCACCTTTCCTTTCCCCGCGGTGGATCGGTTAACGACGGGATCTCCAGGGCGGATGCGGCGGTTTCGTATACTTCTTTCGATGTTGCAGTGAGGTTGGTGCAGGCGGCAGGACAGGGCGCGTTTTTAGCTAAGTCTGACATTGAAGCGGCATTTCGGTTGCTGCCGCTTCATCCGGACTGTTTTCACCTGCTGGGTTGCTGTTTGGACGGTGCATTTTATGTTGATATGTGCCTTCCCATGGGTTGTTCCATATCGTGCAGTTATTTTGAAATGTTTGCTTCATTTCTAGAATGGGTAGTTCGCTTGGAGTCTGGGTTTGCTTCGGTCATTTATTATTTGGATGATTTTCTTTTTGTGGGCCCTAGGGACTCTGGGTTGTGCAGCACGTTGCTGCGGGTGTTTCGACAGGTGATGTCTCGTTTTGGTGTACCTATTTCAGAAGAAAAAACTGAGGGCCCGGTAACTGTTTTGTCCTTTTTGGGTATTGAAATAGATACCGTACGGATGATTTTTTGCTTGCCTGATGACAAATTGGCAAGTTTGGTGTCCCAGGTTGACCAGGTCATGGGGTCTAAAAAAGTGACATTAAAGCAGTTACAGTCGTTGTTGGGATTGCTGGTGTTTGCCTGTCGGATAATTCCTATGGGTCGTGTTTTTTCTCGGCGTTTGTCATTAGCCACTAGGGGTATATTGAAATCGGATCATTTCATCCGGGTAACTTCTTGGATGAAAAAGGATTTATTTGTCTGGCATTCGTTTTTGAGTTCATTTAATGGGAGGTCGGTTTGTCAGGACGCTGAGTTGTCTAATATAGATTTGGAATTGTTCACGGATGCAGCTGGGAGTGATGGTTTTGGAGCAATTTTAGGCCGAAGTTGGTGTAGGTCCCCTTGGCCCTCGAATTGGAGGGAGTTAGGTTTTGTACGTAATTTGACGTTATTAGAGTTGTTTCCTATTATAGTTGCTATAGATTTGTGGGGTAGCGTGATGGTGAATAAGCGGATTGTATTCTGGAGAGACAACATGGCGGTTGTGCACGCGGTGAACGGTTTGTCGTCTAGTTCATTGCCGGTATTAGCTTTATTACGATGGTTGGTTTTGAAATGTTTGGAGCTGAATGTGTGGTTTCGGGCGAAACATGTTCCGGGAGTTCATAATGTGATGGCCGATGCTTTGTCTCGTTCACAGATGTCCTGGTTTCGGGAATTGCACGCGGCAGCTTTGGCAGAAGGGGAGTCCCCACCCCTTCACTTATGGGCCCTGGTCGAGGACAACTTATGAGACTGTTGAGAGGTTCTGTGGTGGCAGCGACTTGGAAGAGTCATTGCAGAGCGTGGGATCGGTGGTTGGAGATTGCGGGGGGTAATTTTCCATCACAGGATGGTTGTCACCTTGATATCACCCTTACGAGTTTGGTGCAATTACGTCAGGAGGGTTGCAGTGCGGTCACTGCAGGTAAACATTTAGCAGGGGTGGCCTTTATGTTAAAATTGTGGGGATGTAGAGATGTTACAAAAGAATTTGTCGTTAGGCAGTCTTTGAAAGGGTGGAGAAAAGAGGCGTTTTCCAGGGACACGTGGCGTCCGGTATCCTTTGCGCTCCTGGGTCGGCTTCTATCCGTTTTGTGTGCCGGGATAAATATGAGGTTTCGTTGTTTGGCGCAGCGTTTTCTTTGGCTTTCTTTGCCACATTGCGGGTTAGTGAGCTGGTTCCACCCAGCGTGAACACACGCGGTGGGCTTCTCGGATCTGATTTGGTGGTGTTGGGTGATTCCCTCCGGGTCTGCGTTCGGAGATCAAAAACAGATACGGCAGGGAGGGGAGCTTGGTTGTCGATTGGGAAGATGGGAGGCCAGGATTGTCTAGTAAGGTTGGTTCAAGAATTTGTGTCTGTCCGGGCGGCCGGGGCTCAATTCTTGATACATCAAGATGGTTCAGCATTGTCGCGCTTTCAATTTGAGGTGGTTTTTAAGGCTGGGCTGAAATACCTGGGGCTGCCACCGGGCGAGTTTGGTACGCATTCGTTTAGGATTGGCGCTGCCACGGATTCAGTGGCTATCATGCGTTTGGGTAGATGGTGTTCGAATAGCTATAAGTCGTATGTGCGACCGGATTTGGTTTTAAAGTGTGATTAATTATGGTGGTCCCTCTGTTAGTTCTTCTTTTTTCCCCCCTTGTGTTGCCCCCCTCCCCTCCCTCTCTTCCCCCCTCCCCTCCTTCCTCGGTTCTTTCCGGGTATCGTGTTATGCTATTCCTGTCTGTATCCTTTCTCTCATTTGACCTGGAATTTAGCTCGACTTCTCTTTTTGTTAGGGTCGCGGCGCCCCCAGGTGTGGATCCTGGGGCACTCATATGTGCATTGGGCGGCGGTCCGAGCAGTACGGAGGCCGTTGAGTCCGAATTTGGGCCTCTCACAGGCCGACGTCCACTGGAGAGGTGTCCGGGGACTACGGTGGGTGCAGTTGCTGCCAGAAGTAGTGGCAGTTCCGAGGCACACTGACGGACCTGTTGTCCTGATCATTAACGCCGGGGGGAATGATATCGGCCAAGTTAAAATGGCCGAGTTGTTATCATTAATTCGGACAGATTTGGCGCGTTTACAGGATCTGTTCGCTCGCTGCGTGGTGGTATGGTCTGAGATAGTGGCGCGGACGGTGTGGCGGGGTGCCAGGAACTTGGCAGCGTTGGAGAGAGTGCGCAGGTTGCTTAATGTGCGGGTGTCGCGGTTCGTTCGCTTGATAGGTGGAGTTGGGCTGCGGCACCAATCCTTGGAAGGGGATAATGCAGATTTGCTGGCGCCGGATGGGGTACACCTCAATGATATTGGGCTCGATATCTTTCTGTTAGATTTGTTGGATGGTGCCGAGAGAGGACTGGCGTTGCTTGGTGGGGGTGGTCGAGGGACTGAGTAGGTTTCTCAGTTCCCCTCCTTGGCGGAAAGTACGGCAAAGAAGACAGAGTTAGCACCCTACATGCCTGATGGAGTACAGGGAGCATCGGCATTTCAGGAGAAGGAGAGAAAAGAAAATATATATATATGTCTTCATGCCGATGGTTGTAAATAATAATAAAGCTGTGGCCACTTCCACATTTCCATAAAGAAGGTGTTGGTGTTTTATTTAAAGAAGGATGGTATAAGGTCCTGGGCAGGTAAGGTGGACAATGGGTCCTTGCAGTCTTGCAGACACTGAAGCGTCTAGGGAGAGTGTCAGGGACTGCGAGGGGTTAAAGAAGGATGGAACGTTTAAATAATGCCCAGGACCAGGATTGGTGAACAAGGGGTAAGAGGGGCCTGGTTAAGGAGATATAAGGCTGGGGTTTGGGGCAGAACGCCCTCTTACCTTCAAGCTGCAGCGGGAGAAACACCCGCCCTCCCTCCCCTTGTGGTGTTGGTTTTGGTTTTAAAAAATTTTCTACGGTTATGTTCTGGTGTTTTTCTGGTTCTTTTGTAGATGTCACAGCTGGCGGAAAGTACGGCAAAGAAGACAGAGTTAGCACCCTACATGCCTGATGGAGTACAGGGAGCATCGGCATTTCAGGAGAAGGAGAGAAAGAAATATATATATGTCTTCATGTCGATGGTTGTAAATAATAATAAAGCTGTGGCCACTTCCACATTTCCATAAAGAAGGTGTTGGTGTTTTATTTAAAGAAGGATGGTATAAGGTCCTGGGCAAATTAGGTGGACAATGGGTCCTTGCAGTCCTGATATCGCCGCGTTTGCAAAAGTCCGAACTATGAGGGTATGTTCACACGAGGTCATTAGGTCATTACGTCCGTAATTGACGGACGTATTTCGGGCGCAAGTACCGGACCGAACACAGTGCGATCATATTTTCAGTGCGAGACAGTTGTCCGGCAGCGAGGCAGGAATTGTATTAATCCGTAGAATAAAGTGAACATGTAGTTATTACTGCACAATAGACGCCGTAAAAACGAAATCCCCCAGAAAATGGTGCATTTGCTGTTTTTTTTTTTTTGCTAATTTCACCCCACAAATAGTAATAAACTAAAATAAAAAAAACTAAATTGGTCGTGTCATTAAGGAGTCAAATCAAGAGAAGGAGTGGGGGAGGGAAAGACGCCAAGCTGCAGGGTCCAAAGAGGACGAAGGGCATTACTATCTTATAGGGAGCTCTATAGCCCCCCTACCATGTGATCACTGGCCAATCCCTGTAGATCATGATGATGTGATGCCACCCCCCATTTATTTATGCTAAGGGATTATTCCGACGAGCGGGATATACGTCCGTGCAACGCGCGTGATTTTCACGCGCATCACACAGACCTATTGGGGCCGTGCAGACATGTGCGTGATTTTTACGCTGCGTGAGTCCGTTGCGAAAAAGTCACGAGATGTCCGTTCTTTGGGCGTTTTTCACGCATCACGCACCCATTGAAGTAAATGCCACACGGAAGCACTTCCGTGCGGACTGCATTTTTCACGCAAGACTTGTTAAGTCTATGTAAATGAGTTGAGAAAACTTGGCCAAACAAGCACCAACCAGGAAGTGGATTTTCACTTGTTGGGTGTCACGGCACAGGGTGTGGACCCACTGGGCCGTACCGCGTAGCGGGGTAGCAGCTGGCCAACAAGGTACAAAACAATGTCTATAGTTCTGAACGGGTACCTGAGGCAATGTAGACAGTGGCAGGAACACGACTTGGCTTTCACAGCAGGTGATGCCGCGGATGCAGTGGAAGACACGACTTGGCTTTCACAGCAGGTGACGCCGCGGATGCAGCGGAAGACACGACTTGGCTTTCACAGCAGGTAACGATTGTACGGGATGCAGGGCACAGGCAGCAGGAACGGGTAACACTGGGAACTAGAAAACACTGGGAGACCTTTAGCCAGACAGACTAGGGTATACAATGCCCAGCTAGCTTGCCCAACAGACCCTATGAATGCCCCCACACTATAATGCCCCCACAGTATAATGCCACCACACAGTATAGTGGCCCCCCATAACTGCCCCCACACAGTATAATGCTCCCCATAGCAGCCCCCACACCGTATAATGCCCCTTATAGCTGACCACCACAGAATAATGTTCCCATAGTTGGACCCCTACAGTATAATGCGCCCATTGTTGCCCCTCACACTATAATGCCCCCTAGAGCTGCGCCAACAGTATAATGCCCCTATAGCTGCCCCCACAGTATATTGCCACCCATAGCTGGCCACATAAAGTATAATGCCCCCCTACAGTATAATGCCCCCATCGCTGTCTCATTCAGTATAATGCCCCCTCAGCAGCTGCCATATAACCCCCCCTCCAATACCCAGTATAATGCCCCAATAAGTATGTACCCAATAGAAGACTTATAACATAATTACTTACCTATCCCCGTTCCCACGATGGGTGGAGGATCCTTCTCCTCTGCACTGTGCTGTGAGTGACTCGGCGCAGACAGGCTTAGGGGCCCGGTTGCAGTTGCGACCCCTATAGCTACGCCACAGCCCTCATCTATAAAGAGCGTCTCTCTGGTGGAACCAGCACATCCGTGTATTACATAGAGGGTCAGTATTTGGTTCCCTGGTGGTCTTGGGTAAGGAAAAGGTAAATTGCTGTCTCCTTGGTGGTCTAATAGTTTACCATCCTCCACAGGCTCTAGTGGTGTGTCTGGCCGCTGACGGGAAGCTAAATGCAATATTCACATCGTGATCGAATTCCCTCCCCGCCCACCATCGATCATACAGATCATGGAATAACATTCGCAACCCCTCAAAAACCTTAAATAAAAGTCAAGCATACAATATAGTTGGAAGTAAAAGGCTGTGGTGTTCATTATGGGTAACATAAAAATATTAATAAATCTTTATAATCAACTTGAATGAATTAATAAATAAATAATTAAATAAATAATGTCCAATAATGAAACGTCCAATAAACAAGCACTTGTCCACACAGCATTAGCTGCGAGACAACCCACTAACAAACTCCGCGACGGGGATTCTGTCCTTGAACAAGGGAAGGTGGGCGGGAATTCTGTCCTTGAACAACGGAGGGTGGGCGGGAATTCTGTCCTTGAACAAGGGAGGGTGAGCGGGAATTCTGTCCTTGAACAAGGGAGGGTGGGCGGGAATTCTGTCCTTGAACAACGGAGGGTGAGCGGGAATTCTGTCCTTGAACAAGGGAGGGTGAGCGGGAATTCTGTCCTTGAACAAGGGAGGGTGGGCGGGAATTCTGTCCTTGAACAAGGGAGGGTGAGCGGGAATTCTGTCCTTGAACAAGGGAGGGTGGGCGGGAATTCTGTCCTTGAACAAGGGAGGTTGGGCGGGAATTCTGTCCTTGAACAAGGGAGGGTGGGCGGGAATTCTGTCCTTAAACAACGGAGGGTGGGCGGGAATTCTGTCCTTGAACAAGGGAGGGTGGGCGGGGCTGCTTCAAACAGCTTCTTCAGACAATCTGCTGATCGGACCAGACATCCTTTTATCCTCCAGGATTTCCCGCCGCTCAGCTCCTCAAACCAATCCCTGGACTGTTGCCAACATCTGCCTGGTCACAAGGTCAAACCTGAGGAAACTTCTAGAACAAGGTAAATACCGTAAAGCCACACCCCAAAGAAGGGGTGTGAGAAGACACCAAAAGACAAAATAGGGGGAAAAGCAGAATATAGGAAAAACAAGGGAACAGAATAATGGAAAAGAAAGAAGAAAAAAGGGTAAAAGGGGGTGCGAAGTGATCCCATGTGTCCCCCACGCTATTCGCTCTAAAGGGGGGCCTCTCATTAGGTTTAATAAGGGGCCGCCAGGCTCCCCTGAGTCCGGACTATCACGTGTACACATTTTGTAGCAAGATTTTTTTATTGATAAAATGTACGTCTTATAGTGTAAAAAATATAATTATATTTTTCATAAATCTGAATTTTGCTACAAAAACATTGAGACGTTCTTATTCCTCCAGGTTCATGAGGACAGATCTATGGAAGACTCAGGATTATTATTATTATTGACAGTAATGAAGACAAAAACAGGTTTCAGGTGGTAGAAAATGACTTTACTAAACCGTTTTATAAGCCAACAAACAATGACCATGAGGATAGTAAACAGTCCGCTGCTTCTCTCTCCTTGTGGTAAGATGATATTTGGGAGAAAGGTTGGAGGTGGTGGATGTCTCGGCACTTGGTTGTATAACCGGAGCTTCTGCAGTTTGAGATATTCCTGCTCGGCTGTGACGTGCCATTTATCCTCGCTGTAGAATCCGCTGGTTATAAACGGATCTTGTAGATCTTTCTCCCTGATGTAAGTTGTTTTTTGGAGAAAGCTTGGAGCTGGTAGATTTCGTGGCATTTCTAGAGCCTTTGCAGTTTGAGATGTTCCTGCTCGGCTGTGACGTGCCATTCCACCTCGCTGTAGAGTCCGCTGGTCATAAACGGATCTTGTAGATCTTTCTCCCTGATGTAAGTTGTTTTTTGGAGAAAGGTTGGAGCTGGTAGATTTCGTGGCATTTCCAGAGCCTTTGCAGTTTGAGATGTTCCTGCTCGGCTGTGACTTGTTATTCCACCTCGCTGTAGAGTTCGCTGGTCATAAACGGTTCTTGTAGCTCTTTCTCCCTGATGTAAGATGATATTTGGGAGAAAGGTTGGAGCTGGTGGATTGGTCGCCATCTCTGGAGTTAAGCAGTTTAGGATGTTCCCAGAGAAGTTCCTGCTCGGCTGTGACGTGCCATTCCACCTCATCTGTAGTGTCCATTGTTTATAAATGGTTCTTCTCGCTCTTGGAGATGGTGAAGCTTTTCCAGGTAATTGTTATAGATAAACTCTAAGAAAAGAAACAAATATCCACATTATAAACCCCATGATTGTAGAGATGAATAATAATGTTATTACGAGGTCTGGTATACGAGGTGATAATGAGGTGACGTCTACTGACCTGCATATTCTGATAATAGCTCAATACATTCACCAGAATGAGGACCAACATCGACCACTCTATGATCTTTGATGTCATTTCACTGATCTGTTAAAAAAATATCAAAATTAATATAGAAAAAATTGCGCAAAACAAGAACTTTCCGCCCCAGCCGAGGTTTTGCCGCATTAATGTTTATTACATGGAGTCATGTGACTGACGGCGATGCCAAAATGGACCTGACCCATTGTCATATGACACCATATCCATTACATTGCGGACGTCACGATCACCATGGTGCTGAGAACGAGCCCAAAGATTATAGGTCCAATTTTTTTCCTATAGAACGGCTTCTAGGGGTGCAAATAAAATCTATACAATAATCCAGAATAATCTCATTAATACCGGATTAAAGGAATTTTACATCGACTGGTTTGTACCAGCAGCTCAGCATGTCAATAACTTGATATTATGTATGAGATATACTGTACATACCTTTACACACTGATCTCCAGCGCACAGGTGGGTGTATACGGATACCTTATTTCCAATGACTGGTAATTTATTATATAGGAAAATAAAGTTTCTTATGTTTAGTAAGTGTCTTATAGGATTTACTACACTTTTATGTAAGATAAATGTTAATATAATACATATATAGCAATGACAGTACCGCTGCTTTCTATTCAGCATCTTCCTGCAAGAAGCTGAACAATGTTACCAGATGACGCTGTGTTACACCAGCATGTCGCCATCTGACGGCAGAGATCAGAAAATGAAGGGAAATGATCACCTCAGGATCTGAAGTTTTCTACATGTGAACCTAAAGACAAGGACGGTTGGATTCCATTCAAATATTATTTAAGAAAGGATACATGAAACCACTAAGGTCACGGCCATTATGCAGGACGCCAGTCTGAAATGGCTGATGAAGTTTCGGCTTTCGGACAATTTGTAGAGTAGTATGGACTGCCAAAGGTTGTAAAGGCTGCCAAACCCGAATGCAATGCAAGCATTAATCCGGTGAGTTATTGGATAATAGTAGGTCTAGAAAACAAGCAGACAGAGGTTAGAGCAAATCTTATGGAACTAATCACTAATTTACCCTCAGAACTTCCCAATAAATCCTAATTAACGTGTTCTGATATAATAACCCCAGAGACATAATGGATATAGAGGGGGGTCTCCTGCTTCCCTATTAGACAGAGCAGAAAGCCACTAACAAAAAATGGCTTCTGCTCTTGGGGGATTGAGGACACACATCTATTACATGGCCGTCCATTCATTCTAATAAGCCATGTAATACCACTTTAGTGTGTGGCCACTCGGTGATAACCGCTGATCATGATCACCAGGGCTTCAGCTGCCGGACCTACAGTAATTAGCTAATTGCCAGCGGGTCCCTATTTAGTGAAGATGGGACAACCCTATTAACGTAAAACATTTATTAACTAACCGAGAATGTAGCCATCATGGCTGTCCCGACGCATGATGACCATCCAATTGCCAGGAGGATCTTTTGAACCAAGGCCTGACGATCCCCAAAGGCTTCAGCATGGAGCATGATGTACTTATAGTGTAGAAACGTCAGGCCCAGAGCTGAAAAAGAGCAAATGAGCCGAATTAATCCTGTACCACGTGTAAAACAACCTAATAACATCTATGAAACGCGGACCAAACGCTAAACCAACAAGAAACCTTCAATAATGGACGGGAACATTTATCTGCATCGTCTAATCCGGACAATTATTATCAGTTGAAATTAACAAAACTTTATTTTTATTTTTTAGAAAATTTTGATTACTACTGCAGGCTGAGATGGGGGCAGGGTGCGATTGATGCCAAGTCTGAGTCATGTCTGACAGTCTGGTTGCTAGGGATACACTACCTAACAACCACAGTCTTGTCCAGCAATGAGTCCCTAGCAACCGGCCTGCATCTCTCACTGACGTAGTAATCACATTTTTGTAAAAAATAAATGTAGGTTTGACCCCAGAGTAATATAATCAGATATAAGACTTTTTATAATAACCCGCCATCCCCCAGAAGTAAGAGCATATTATAATCACTTCCGTGATATTTACTTACAGGCAATGGCCATTCCTATGAATCCTATTCTAAACAGGATATTTTCGGGAAAGAAATTTCCCGTTTCACTGTAAAAGAAAAAGAAAAATGCTCAATGTTAAATAATATAGAAAAATTGTCAGAAATGTTTTATCTTAATAATCAGCAGTCAGATAATAATCTATAGGACTGAGGAGATGCGTTTCTCTGTCCTCTTGCGGCCCCTCTGGGTAATGGAAGCCATTTTGTTAATTAGATAATTTCCTCCTTATTTAAGTAATTACCTTATACATTCCCAAACTATAAAAGTCGTGTAATTCTCCATCTTACCTGATGTACATCAGTGGAGGGGCATGGCTGTTGATAACAGTCAGTGTGTAGCTACCAGAGAGCCAGGCCACACACCAAAAGGCCAAGAAGATGGTGAAGAATCCCAGTCCATTGATTTCCATAATAATGAAAAGTCGCCAATCAATTAGAAAATCGCGCTCTGTGTCAATTCACAGAAAGTAAGACCGCGCAGCTGTCACGGGAATATTTATAACCTCTCATTATCTCTCTGTGACATCATAGCTCCGTGATGTCATCATGATGTCACAGTAAGGTCAGTTCTGCTCTGGAGCTGCCATGGTTTAGTATCTGCTATGAACTTATATCTGCTATGGGCTTCGCAGACCCCAGAACACAAGTCATTGATGTAGTGACATTTTAGCATCTTTTTTCACAGAGGTCATTGTAAGGTTATCTGTTATACTGTGCTAATAAAAAGTATTTACCCCTCTCCATTGATTTTTCCATGTTGTTTTGGGTGACGGCATTGTATCACAGGGGATTAAATTTGGTAAAACAAGACTGACAGGACCAATGATGGCATCACCCCCATATAACACAACCTCTAACATTTATATGAAATAACTGAGACCCAGACCAAGATGTGGGGGTAAAGTGGGGGTCGGCCACAGCTTTTATTATTAACAATAAATTTGAGGACGTTGTCCGCTGGTTGGATAAACACATTGCAAGATAAACAGGTCACCCTGGGTGCCAGAACATTGCAGGCGCGATGGGCATGCTCCAGTTGTTTCCGGGTGATTTCACGAGCGGTAGAGACAAGATCCTCCTAGAACCGCCGCTGTGACATCTGGAACAGAACAAAATGATCAAAACAGGATGAACATAAAAACTCTGAAACAATTATCAACAAAATGACATTTAAGGCTATGTTCACACGCAAACTCAAAAACGTCTGAAAATACGGAGCGGTTTTCAGGCGAAAATAACTCCTGATTTTCAGACTTTTTTTAACAACTCGTGTTTTTCGCGGCGTTCTTTACGGACATTTTTGGAGCTGTTTTTCAATGGAGTCAATGAAAAACGCCTCCACACGTCCCAAGAAATGACCTGCACTTCTTTTGACGAGCCGTCATTTTACGCGCCGTATTTTGACAGCGACGCGTAAAATAAAGGCTCGTGGGAACAGAACATCGTAATTCCCATTGAAAGCAATGGCCAGATGTTTGTAGACATATTATGGGTGTTTTTTAATGCGTAATTCGAGGCTTAAAACTCCCGAATTACGTCTGAAACCACTGCGTGTGAACATACCCTAACTCCTTAACAAGATGCCACATACATGTACTTGGCAGTGGTTAAGGGAAAGTATGGAGCGGGATCACGGGCTGAGCTCGCTCCATACTTAGCGGGTATTCGCTGTGTAATATAGCCAACACCTCACTGCAACGGACAGAATCAAAAATCACTTTGAGTCTTCCCGTTTAACCCCTTAGATGCCACAGTCAATCCCGACCGCAGCATCTAAAGCATTAGAATGAGAGGGGCGACCCCCACCGACGTGCCCTTGTGCCCCCACGATGCTATAGCGGGATGCCGATGGTTATCATGGCAGCCCGGGGGCCTAATGAAGGGTCTGCCATCTTTGTTCTCCGGCAGGGCTTCATAGGTGGCTGTAAAAATCATGATATACTGTAATACTTTAGTATTGCAGTGGATCGTGTGAGCAATACAATAATCGCTGGTTCAAGTTGTCGTGGAAATCCATCGCTCAAAATATATTAGACTGAAATTTATACGAGTCCCAACAGACTCTCAAGGCCAGACTCCATTAGTCAGTATCCTAATTAGAATATTTCACCGATATATATCGAGAGAGGAGAAGAAAACACACAGACTCGCTTATATGTTCAAAATGCTCCTCTGAAGGATTTATTACCAAACTCAAACTGTTAAACTGAAATTCAGAAGGGGTGTCGGCTTGAGGTAAACCAATCAGAGACAATGTAACAGTATTTGTTATTCAGTAAAAAACATACAATAAAATACATCCCAGATACATCATTATAATTCTTCACACATAATGTTTACAAGTGTCTTATCTCTCTTTTGGACAGAATGTCCTCGTGGAGATGGGGGAGACCTTCCCTCACGCATACTTGCCATCCCCCCATCTCACTCCCTATCCAACTTCACATGGGAACCAAGGTCAAAGATAAAACATACGAAATCAACATTACTTGTATTAAAGGAACAATGACTTTCCTATTCACTACAAAAGAACCAAGATGGGAACTCCAGACAAGATGGGAACTCCAGACAAGATGGCTGCTGCACGAAACTAAATCATTTAAACATTATCATCACTTTCACATATTACATATCTTAGTAATTTGGCCTCCTGCTTGATAATTCACAATGTAATTTCATACAGAGAATATAAGCAAATAAATCATCCTTCACAAAGTCCACTAGGGGGACTTCTAAACTGAATTTTAAGGCTATGTTCACACAGGGTATTTTGCCGAGTTTTTTGACGCGGAAACCGCGTCGCAAAACTCGGCAAAAACGGCCCGAGAACGCCTCCCATTGATTTCAATGGGAGGCGTCGGCGTCTTTTTCCCGCGAGCAGTAAAACTGCCTCGCGGGAAAAAGAAGCGTCATGCCCTATCTTCGGGCGCTTCCGCCTCTGACCTCCCATTGACTTCAATGGGAGGCAGGAGAAAGCGTATTTCTCGCTGTTTTATGCCCGCGGCGCTCAATGGCCGCGGGCGAAAAACGGCGCGATAATCGCCGCTAAAATCGGCGTGCAGGGAGAGGAATATCTGCCTCAAAGTTCCAAATGGAATTTTGAGGCAGATATTCCTCCCCCAAAATACTCCGTGTGAACATAGCCTAAAAAGTAAAATAAAGTTTTTTGCAAATATCCCAAAAAATAATATTTACATTTCTAAAAAATTCCCTCTTCCCATTTTTTCCCTAAAGTAATGTTAAACAACATATAAATTAGTATAATTGCAGACACTGAAGCGCCTAGGGAGAGTGTCAGGGACTGCGAGGGGTTAAAGAAGGATGGAACGTTTAAATAATGCCCAGGACCAGGATTGGTGAACAAGGGGTAAGAGGGGAGTGGTTAAGGAGATATAAGGCTGGGGTTTGGGGCAGAACGCCCTCTTACCTCCAAGCTGCAGCGGGAGAAACATCCTCTGGTGGAGCTGGGAGATTCAGAGCCTTTTTTCCTGTCGTTTCGGCGGACAGTCTTGCACTGATGGTGGAGGATCTTTTGCGGCAGGTGGCACAGCGGGTGGCTTAGGAGGGGCCTGCCTGGCTGGAATCCCTGTTGGCGGATGGGAGAAGGAGTGGATCGGATCGGGGCATGGAACAGCCGGGAGCGGCTACCCTAGGTAGGCCGCAGCGTGTTATCCGCCCCCCTGTTCGCTTAAGCTCCAGCCCCGTTCCCGTTCGAGGCGCGGTGACTGCTGCACCGTTGCGCGCTGGTCCCAGTATTTCCCCTAGGCCTATTTCACCCGGCGCTTCGTTGGGCGACATAGTGCCGCCCTCTCCCCCGTCCACGCGTCGCTCTGGCGTCCCTCCCCATAGCGGTAAGAGGGCTGCGGTTAAACCGGCACAGGCACGGTACAACCTACCTCGAGCTGCAGCTGCGGGTACGGATGGGGCAGGCGACTTCCTGGACAGTGGGGTGAGTATGGCGGGTCCAGAAAGCTGGTCCGCCATGGTTGCCTACCACAAGGCATGTTTGTTCGCGGGAACTGGGACTTACTTCCGGTTCCTGCAAGCAGCCAGCACCGACGTCATCGCTCCCCGTTTTGTTCTCTGTTCAGCCGGAAATGGTTGGAGAGAGAACAGAGGCGGGTCTTCCGGGTCGGTGCAGGTCAGCCAGGAAGCAAGATGGCGGCGCCCATGTAAAGAATATGGTGGCGGGCACAAAGAAGCGAGCGGTGAGTACTCAGCCCAGCCCTGGGGCGGGGGCTTCTGCTGCGCCTGCTGCTTCTCACTCCCGGTCTCCTCCGGTCCCCTGCCAGCAGGGGTCGAGGCCGGGTGGGGATTGTTCTAGTGAGTGTAGGGTCAGGGGAACGTCTGGTCCGGTTTGCCCTTCTCCTGCCTCATCTAATTTTTCTCCTGTAGGTTCGGTGAGGGAGCGTTCCAGGCGAGGGAGGAAACGTCGTTCTGGAAGACATCGCCGCCACGGCCATCGCAGACGTCGCAGATCGGGTGGCGCGAAGAGGCATGGTCGGCGGTCTTCCTCGTCATCCAGCGAAGGATTCTCCTCCTCGTCAGCGTCATCAGCATCTGCCTCATCGGAGTCGCGGAAGAGGTCTTCGCGGAGATCATCACGGCCGCAGGGACACAGTCGACGCCGGGAGGTGCGGCACTTGTCGGAGGATCGTGAGCAGCTGTCCCAGGTTGTTCCTCCCGCCGGGTCGGTTTGAGGAGGTTCAGGCCATGGTTCCAGTGCCGCGGCAAGTGGCTGAAGGACCCTCTGGAGTCGGTGGGACCTCTGGGAGCGGTGAGTCGGCCTGCGGTGACGCATGGCTTAATAAATCTAATGCATCGGGTACGGATCTGATTTCTGTTTTAAAAGCCGTGGTGGCTGGTTTGAATGTGAACGAGGGAACGTCAGTTCCCTCTGTGCCACCAGGGGGGGCTAGGCTCCCCTCTGAGAGAGAAAATACTTTAGCTAGTCTAAAGTTTCGGGATTCTTTGTTTTGTGGGGTCGCTCCTCTCGGGACTCATTTGTCAGCGGAGATCAAGGACAAAATTTGGAGGAATGAATTTGTGGATATTTGGTCCTTGGTCTCTGTGGAGCAGGTGACTGTCGATAAGGAGCGGGTATTTGAGAGAGGTTCAGATAAAAAAGTTAAGGTCGCGAAAACTTTTGGCAACTGGGTACAGTGTTATGCTACACTGGCTCATGTTATTTGCCAGCGCTACCCCGTAAAAGGGGCCGAGTTGTTTGTTTACTTTGACACAATTTTCAGCGCCCACAGGCTGCACGGTGGTGCAGCCTGGTGGCGTTACGATGAAGAATTTCGGCGTCGTTTGGCTTTGTCGCCGGATATTAGTTGGGCGACAAAGGCAACGGATGTTTGGTTGCAGCTCATCTTAGCGCAAGGGAGCAGACAACAACGCCCCTTTCCCAGTGTGGCCGAAGCGCCAGGCCCCGTCCCTGGAGCTGCGGCCGCTAGGCCCACGGGAGCCTGCTGGCTCTACAACGAGGGTCATTGTCGGTTCTTTGCCACGTGCAAATTCCGACATGAATGCTCCATCTGTGGGTGCGCTCATTCGGCGCTCAGGTGTTTCCGGAGAGGTAAGCAGCCGGCCAAGGCACCTCCTTCCGGCGCAGCGGAGAACGCCGGTGGACGTTCTCGAGATGGGCCCATGGTTAGAGCGGTACCACAGGAGACGGGAAGCAGAGATGCTCACTAGTGGGTTTTCCTATGGTTTTGAGATCCCTTTTGAATATTCTGCAACATTGTCATTGGCTGACAATTTGAAGTCGATCAATGAGAATGTCGGTGTTGCGCGTCTAAAATTGGCAAAGGAAGTTGAGTTGGGGAGAATGGCAGATCCATTTCGCGAGCCGCCGTATCCAAACTTACGAGTTTCCCCCCTTGGCTTAGTTCCAAAGAAGGAGCAGGGGAAGTTTAGGTTGATTCATCACCTTTCCTTTCCCTGCGGTGGATCGGTTAACGACGGGATCTCCAGGGCGGATGCGGCGGTTTCGTATACTTCTTTCGATGTTGCATTGAGGTTGGTGCAGGCGGCAGGACAGGGCGCGTTTTTAGCTAAGTCTGACATTGAAGCGGCATTTCGGTTGCTGCCGCTTCATCCGGACTGTTTTCACCTGCTGGGTTGCTGTTTGGACGGTGCATTTTATGTTGATATGTGCCTTCCCATGGGTTGTTCCATATCGTGCAGTTATTTTGAAATGTTTGCTTCATTTCTAGAATGGGTAGTTCGCTTGGAGTCTGGGTTTGCTTCGGTCATTCATTATTTGGATGATTTTCTTTTTGTGGGCCCTAGGGGCTCTGCGTTGTGCAGCACGTTGCTGCGGGTGTTTCGACAGGTGATGTCTCGTTTTGGTGTACCTATTTCAGAAGAAAAAACTGAGGGCCCGGTAACTGTTTTGTCCTTTTTGGGTATTGAAATAGATACCGTACGGATGATTTTTTGCTTGCCTGATGACAAATTGGCAAGTTTGGTGTCCCAGGTTGACCAGGTCATGGAGTCTAAAAAAGTGACATTAAAGCAGTTACAGTCGTTGTTGGGATTGCTGGTGTTTGCCTGTCGGATAATTCCTATGGGTCGTGTTTTTTCTCGGCGTTTGTCATTAGCCACTAGGGGTATATTGAAATCGGATCATTTCATCCGGGTAACTTCTTGGATGAAAAAGGATTTGTTTGTCTGGCATTCGTTTTTGAGTTCATTTAATGGGAGGTCGGTTTGTCAGGACGCTGAGTTGTCTAATATAGATTTGGAATTGTTCACGGATGCAGCTGGGAGTGATGGTTTTGGAGCAATTTTAGGCCGAAGTTGGTGTAGGTCCCCTTGGCCCTCGAATTGGAGGGAGTTAGGTTTTGTACGTAATTTGACGTTATTAGACTTGTTTCCTATTATAGTTGCTATAGATTTGTGGGGTAGCGTGATGGTGAATAAGCGGATTGTATTCTGGAGAGACAACATGGCGGTTGTGCACGCGGTGAACGGTTTGTCGTCTAGTTCATTGCCGGTATTAGCTTTATTACGATGGTTGGTTTTGAAATGTTTGGAGCTGAATGTGTGGTTTCGGGCGAAACATGTTCGGGAGTTCATAATGTGATGGCCGATGCTTTGTCTCGTTCACAGATGTCCTGGTTTCGGGAATTGCACGCGGCAGCTTTGGCAGAAGGGGAGTCCCCACCCCTTCACTTATGGGCCCTGGTCGAGGACAACTTATGAGACTGTTGAGGGGTTCTGTGGTTGCAGCGACTTGGAAGAGTCATTGCAGAGCGTGGGATCGGTGGTTGGAGATTGCGGGGGGTAATTTTCCATCACAGGATGGTTGTCACCTTGATATCACCCTTACGAGTTTGGTGCAATTACGTCAGGAGGGTTGCAGTGCGGCCACTGCAGGTAAACATTTAGCAGGGGTGGCCTTTATGTTAAAATTGTGGGGATGTAGAGATGTTACAAAAGAATTTGTCGTTAGGCAGTCTTTGAAAGGGTGGAGAAAAGAGGCGTTTTCCAGGGACACGTGGCGTCCGGTATCCTTTGCGCTCCTGGGTCGGCTTCTATCCGTTTTGTGTTTTGTGTGCCGGGATAAATATGAGGTTTCGTTGTTTGGCGCAGCGTTTTCTTTGGCTTTCTTTGCCGCATTGCGGGTTAGTTTGCTGGTTCCACCCAGCGTGAACACACGCGGTGGGCTTCTCGGATCTGATGTGGTGGTGTTGGGTGATTCCCTCCGGGTCTGCGTTCGGAGGTCAAAAACAGATACGGCAGGGAGGGGAGCTTGGTTGTCGATTGGGAAGATGGGAGGCCAGGATTGTCTAGTAAGGTTGGTTCAAGAATTTGTGTCTGTCCGGGCGGCCGGGGCTCAATTCTTGATACATCAAGATGGTTCAGCATTGTCGCGCTTTCAATTTGAGGCGGTTTTTAAGGCTGGGCAGAAATACCTGGGGCTGCCACCGGGCGAGTTTGGTACGCATTCGTTTAGGATTGGCGCTGCCACGGATTCAGTGGCTATCATGCGTTTGGGTAGATGGTGTTCGAATAGCTATAAGTCGTATGTGCGACCGGATTTGGTTTTAAAGTGTGATTAATTATGGTGGTCCCTCTGTTAGTTCTTCTTTTTTCCCCCCTTGTGTTGCCCCCCTCCCCTCCCTCTCTTCCCCCCTCCCCTCCTTCCTCGGTTCTTTCCGGGTATCGTGTTATGCTATTCCTGTCTGTATCCTTTCTCTCATTTGACCTGGAATTTAGCTCGACTTCTCTTTTTGTTAGGGTCGCGGCGCCCCCAGGTGTGGATCCTGGGGCACTCATATGTGCATTGGGCGGCGGTCCGAGCAGTACGGAGGCCGTTGAGTCCGAATTTGGGCCTCTCACAGGCCGACGTCCACTGGAGAGGTGTCCGGGGACTACGGTGGGTGCAGTTGCTGCCAGAAGTAGTGGCAGTTCCGAGGCACACTGACGGACCTGTTGTCCTGATCATTAACGCCGGGGGGAATGATATCGGCCAAGTTAAAATGGCCGAGTTGTTATCATTAATTCGGACAGATTTGGCGCGTTTACAGGATCTGTTCGCTCGCTGCGTGGTGGTATGGTCTGAGATAGTGGCGCGGACGGTGTGGCGGGGTGCCAGGAACTTGGCAGCGTTGGAGAGAGTGCGCAGGTTGCTTAATGTGCGGGTGTCGCGGTTCGTTCGCTTGATAGGTGGAGTTGGGCTGCGGCACCAATCCTTGGAAGGGGATAATGCAGATTTGCTGGCGCCGGATGGGGTACACCTCAATGATATTGGGCTCGATATCTTTCTGTTAGATTTGTTGGATGGTGCCGAGAGAGGACTGGCGTTGCTTGGTGGGGGTGGTCGAGGGACTGAGTAGGTTTCTCAGTTCCCCTCCTTGGCGGAAAGTACGGCAAAGAAGACAGAGTTAGCACCCTACATGCCTGATGGAGTACAGGGAGCATCGGCATTTCAGGAGAAGGAGAGAAAAGAAAATATATATATATGTCTTCATGCCGATGGTTGTAAATAATAATAAAGCTGTGGCCACTTCCACATTTCCATAAAGAAGGTGTTGGTGTTTTATTTAAAGAAGGATGGTATAAGGTCCTGGGCAGGTAAGGTGGACAATGGGTCCTTGCAGTCTTGCAGACACTGAAGCGTCTAGGGAGAGTGTCAGGGACTGCGAGGGGTTAAAGAAGGATGGAACGTTTAAATAATGCCCAGGACCAGGATTGGTGAACAAGGGGTAAGAGGGGCCTGGTTAAGGAGATATAAGGCTGGGGTTTGGGGCAGAACGCCCTCTTACCTTCAAGCTGCAGCGGGAGAAACACCCGCCCTCCCTCCCCTTGTGGTGTTGGTTTTGGTTTTAAAAAAATTTCTACGGTTATGTTCTGGTGTTTTTCTGGTTCTTTTGTAGATGTCACAGCTGGCGGAAAGTACGGCAAAGAAGACAGAGTTAGCACCCTACATGCCTGATGGAGTACAGGGAGCATCGGCATTTCAGGAGAAGGAGAGAAAGAAATATATATATGTCTTCATGTCGATGGTTGTAAATAATAATAAAGCTGTGGCCACTTCCACATTTCCATAAAGAAGGTGTTGGTGTTTTATTTAAAGAAGGATGGTATAAGGTCCTGGGCAAATTAGGTGGACAATGGGTCCTTGCAGTCCTGATATCGCCGCGTTTGCAAAAGTCCGAACTATGAGGGTATGTTCACACGAGGTCATTAGGTCATTACGTCCGTAATTGACGGACGTATTTCGGGCGCAAGTACCGGACCGAACACAGTGCGATCATATTTTCAGTGCGAGACAGTTGTCCGGCAGCGAGGCAGGAATTGTATTAATCCGTAGAATAAAGTGAACATGTAGTTATTACTGCACAATAGACGCCGTAAAAACGAAATCCCCCAGAAAATGGTGCATTTGCTGTTTTTTTTTTTGTTGCTAATTTCACCCCACAAATAGTAATAAACTAAAATAAAAAAAACTAAATTGGTCGTGTCATTAAGGAGTCAAATCAAGAGAGGGAGTGGGGGAGGGAAAGACGCCAAGCTGCAGGGTCCAAAGAGGACGAAGGGCATTACTATCTTATAGGGAGCTCTATAGCCCCCCTACCATGTGATCACTGGCCAATCCCTGTAGATCATGATGATGTGATGCCACCCCCCATTTATTTATGCTAAGGGATTATTCCGACGAGCGGGATATACGTCCGTGCAACGCGCGTGATTTTCACGCGCATCACACAGACCTATTGGGGCCGTGCAGACATGTGCGTGATTTTTACGCTGCGTGAGTCCGTTGCGAAAAAGTCACGAGATGTCCGTTCTTTGGGCGTTTTTCACGCATCACGCACCCATTGAAGTAAATGCCACACGGAAGCACTTCCGTGCGGACTGCATTTTTCACGCAAGACTTGTTAAGTCTATGTAAATGAGTTGAGAAAACTTGGCCAAACAAGCACCAACCAGGAAGTGGATTTTCACTTGTTGGGTGTCACGGCACAGGGTGTGGACCCACTGGGCCGTACCGCGTAGCGGGGTAGCAGCTGGCCAACAAGGTACAAAACAATGTCTATAGTTCTGAACGGGTACCTGAGGCAATGTAGACAGTGGCAGGAACACGACTTGGCTTTCACAGCAGGTGACGCCGCGGATGCAGCGGAAGACACGACTTTGCTTTCACAGCAGGTGATGCCGCGGATGCAGTGGAAGACACGACTTGGCTTTCACAGCAGGTGACGCCGCGGATGCAGCGGAAGACACGACTTGGCTTTCACAGCAGGTGACGCCGCGGATGCAGTGGAAGACACGACTTGGCTTTCACAGCAGGTAACGATTGTACGGGATGCAGGGCACAGGCAGCAGGAACGGGTAACACTGGGAACTAGAAAACACTGGGAGACCTTTAGCCAGACAGACTAGGGTATACAATGCCCAGCTAGCTTGCCCAACAGACCCTATGAATGCCCCCACACTATAATGCCCCCACAGTATAATGCCACCACACAGTATAGTGGCCCCCCATAACTGCCCCCACACAGTATAATGCTCCCCATAGCAGCCCCCACACCGTATAATGCCCCTTATAGCTGACCACCACAGAATAATGTTCCCATAGTTGGACCCCTACAGTATAATGCGCCCATTGTTGCCCCTCACACTATAATGCCCCCTAGAGCTGCGCCAACAGTATAATGCCCCTATAGCTGCCCCCACAGTATATTGCCACCCATAGCTGGCCACATAAAGTATAATGCCCCCCTACAGTATAATGCCCCCATCGCTGTCTCATTCAGTATAATGCCCCCTCAGCAGCTGCCATATAACCCCCCCTCCAATACCCAGTATAATGCCCCAATAAGTATGTACCCAATAGAAGACTTATAACATAATTACTTACCTATCCCCGTTCCCACGATGGGTGGAGGATCCTTCTCCTCTGCACTGTGCTGTGAGTGACTCGGCGCAGACAGGCTTAGGGGCCCGGTTGCAGTTGCGACCCCTATAGCTACGCCACAGCCCTCATCTATAAAGAGCGTCTCTCTGGTGGAACCAGCACATCCGTGTATTACATAGAGGGTCAGTATTTGGTTCCCTGGTGGTCTTGGGTAAGGAAAAGGTAAATTGCTGTCTCCTTGGTGGTCTAATAGTTTACCATCCTCCACAGGCTCTAGTGGTGTGTCTGGCCGCTGACGGGAAGCTAAATGCAATATTCACATCGTGATCGAATTCCCTCCCCGCCCACCATCGATCATACAGATCATGGAATAACATTCGCAACCCCTCAAAAACCTTAAAGAGGCTCTGTCACCAGATTTTGCAACCCCTATCTGCTATTGCAGCAGATAGGCGCTGCAATGTAGATTACAGTAACGTTTTTATTTTAAAAAAACGAGCATTTTTGGCCAAGTTATGACCATTTTTGTAGTTATGCAAATGAGGCTTGCAAAAGTCCAAGTGGGTGTGTTTAAAAGTACAAGTCCAAGTGGGCGTGTATTATGTGCGTACATCGGGGCGTTTTTAATACTTTCACTAGCTGGGCGCTCTGATGAGAAGTAACATCCTCTTCTCTTCAGAACGCCCAGCTTGTGACAGTGCAGATCTGTGACGTCACTCACAGGTCCTGCATCGTGACGGCCACATCGGCACCAGAGGCTACAGCTGATTCTGCAGCAGCATCAGCGTTTGCAGGTAAGTCGATCTTACCTGCAAACGCTGATGCTGCTGCAGAATCAGCTGTAGCCTCTGGTGCCGATGTGGCCGTCACGATGCAGGACCTGTGAGTGACGTCACAGGTCTGCACTGTCAGAAGCTGGGCGTTCTGAAGAGAAGAGGATGTTACTTCTCTTCACAGCGCCTAGCTAGTACAAGTATTAAAAACGCCCCGATGTACGCACATAATACACACCCACTTGGACTTGTACTTTTAAACACACCCACTTGGACTTTTGCAAGCCTCATTTGCATAACTACAAAAATGGTCATAACTTGGCCAAAAATGCTCGTTTTTTAAAAATAAAAACGTTACTGTAATCTACATTGCATCGCCGATCTGCTGCAATAGCAGATAGGGGTTGCAAAATCTGGTGACAGAGCCTCTTTAAATAAAAGTCAAGCATACAATATAGTTGGAAGTAAAAGGCTGTGGTGTTCATTATGGGTAACATAAAAATATTAATAAATCTTTATAATCAACTTGAATGAATTAATAAATAAATAATTAAATAAATAATGTCCAATAATGAAACGTCCAATAAACAAGCACTTGTCCACACAGCATTAGCTGCGAGACAACCCACTAACAAACTCCGCGACGGGGATTCTGTCCTTGAACAAGGGAAGGTGGGCGGGAATTCTGTCCTTGAACAACGGAGGGTGGGCGGGAATTCTGTCCTTGAACAAGGGAGGGTGAGCGGGAATTCTGTCCTTGAACAAGGGAGGGTGGGCGGGAATTCTGTCCTTGAACAACGGAGGGTGAGCGGGAATTCTGTCCTTGAACAAGGGAGGGTGAGCGGGAATTCTGTCCTTGAACAAGGGAGGGTGGGCGGGAATTCTGTCCTTGAACAAGGGAGGGTGAGCGGGAATTCTGTCCTTGAACAAGGGAGGGTGGGCGGGAATTCTGTCCTTGAACAAGGGAGGTTGGGCGGGAATTCTGTCCTTGAACAAGGGAGGGTGGGCGGGAATTCTGTCCTTAAACAACGGAGGGTGGGCGGGAATTCTGTCCTTGAACAAGGGAGGGTGGGCGGGGCTGCTTCAAACAGCTTCTTCAGACAATCTGCTGATCGGACCAGACATCCTTTTATCCTCCAGGATTTCCCGCCGCTCAGCTCCTCAAACCAATCCCTGGACTGTTGCCAACATCTGCCTGGTCACAAGGTCAAACCTGAGGAAACTTCTAGAACAAGGTAAATACCGTAAAGCCACACCCCAAAGAAGGGGTGTGAGAAGACACCAAAAGACAAAATAGGGGGAAAAGCAGAATATAGGAAAAACAAGGGAACAGAATAAGGGAAAAGAAAGAAGAAAAAAGGGTAAAAGGGGGTGCGAAGTGATCCCATGTGTCCCCCACGCTATTCGCTCTAAAGGGGGGCCTCTCATTAGGTTTAATAAGGGGCCGCCAGGCTCCCCTGAGTCCGGACTATCACGTGTACACATTTTGTAGCAAGATTTTTTTATTGATAAAATGTACGTCTTATAGTGTAAAAAATATAATTATATTTTTCATAAATCTGAATTTTGCTACAAAAACATTGAGACGTTCTTATTCCTCCAGGTTCATGAGGACAGATCTATGGAAGACTCAGGATTATTATTATTATTATTATTGACAGTAATAAAGACAAAAACAGGTTTCAGGTGGTAGAAAATGACTTTACTAAACCGTTTTATAAGCCAACAAACAATGACCATGAGGATAGTAAACAGTCCGCTGCTTCTCTCTCCTTGTGGTAAGATGATATTTGGGAGAAAGGTTGGAGGTGGTGGATGTCTCGGCACTTGGTTGTATAACCGGAGCTTCTGCAGTTTGAGATATTCCTGCTCGGCTGTGACGTGCCATTTATCCTCGCTGTAGAATCCGCTGGTTATAAACGGATCTTGTAGATCTTTCTCCCTGATGTAAGTTGTTTTTTGGAGAAAGCTTGGAGCTGGTAGATTTCTTGGCATTTCTAGAGCCTTTGCAGTTTGAGATGTTCCTGCTCGGCTGTGACGTGCCATTCCACCTCGCTGTAGAGTCCGCTGGTCATAAACGGATCTTGTAGATCTTTCTCCCTGATGTAAGTTGTTTTTTGGAGAAAGGTTGGAGCTGGTAGATTTCGTGGCATTTCCAGAGCCTTTGCAGTTTGAGATGTTCCTGCTCGGCTGTGACTTGTTATTCCACCTCGCTGTAGAGTCCGCTGGTCATAAACGGTTCTTGTAGCTCTTTCTCCCTGATGTAAGATGATATTTGGGAGAAAGGTTGGAGCTGGTGGATTGGTCGCCATCTCTGGAGTTAAGCAGTTTAGGATGTTCCCAGAGAAGTTCCTGCTCGGCTGTGACGTGCCATTCCACCTCATCTGTAGTGTCCATTGTTTATAAATGGTTCTTCTCACTCTTGGAGATGGTGAAGCTTTTCCAGGTAATTGTTATAGATAAACTCTAAGAAAAGAAACAAATATCCACATTATAAACCCCATGATTGTAGAGATGAATAATAATGTTATTACGAGGTCAGGTATACGAGGTGATAATGAGGTGACGTCTACTGACCTGCATATTCTGATAATAGCTCAATACATTCACCAGAATGAGGACCAACATCGACCACTCTATGATCTTTGATGTCATTTCACTGATCTGTTAAAAAAATATCAAAATTAATATAGAAAAAATTGCGCAAAACAAGAACTTTCCGCCCCAGCCGAGGTTTTGCCGCATTAATGTTTATTACATGGAGTCATGTGACTGACGGCGATGCCAAAATGGACCTGACCCATTGTCATATGACACCATATCCATTACATTGCGGACGTCACGATCACCATGGTGCTGAGAACGAGCACAAAGATTATAGGTCCAATTGTTTTCCTATAGAACGGCATCTAGGGGTACAAATAAAATCTATACAATAATCCAGAATAATCTCATTAATACCGGATTAAAGGAATTTTACATCGACTGGTTTGTACCAGCAGCTCAGCATGTCAATAACTTGATATTATGTATGAGATATACTGTACATACCTTTACACACTGATCTCCAGCGCACAGGTGGGTGTATACGGATACCTTATTTCCAATGACTGGTAATTTATTATATAGGAAAATAAAGTTTCTTATGTTTAGTAAGTGTCTTATAGGATTTACTACACTTTTATGTAAGATAAATGTTAATATAATACATATATAGCAATGACAGTACCGCTGCTTTCTATTCAGCATCTTCCTGCAAGAAGCTGAACAATGTTACCAGATGACGCTGTGTTACACCAGCATGTCGCCATCTGACGGCAGAGATCAGAAAATGAAGGGAAATGATCACCTCAGGATCTGAAGTTTTCTACATGTGAACCTAAAGACAAGGACGGTTGGATTCCATTCAAATATTATTTAAGAAAGGATACATGAAACCACTAAGGTCACGGCCATTATGCAGGACGCCAGTCTGAAATGGCTGATGAAGTTTCGGCTTTCGGACAATTTGTAGAGTAGTATGGACTGCCAAAGGTTGTAAAGGCTGCCAAACCCGAATGCAATGCAAGCATTAATCCGGTGAGTTATTGGATAATAGTAGGTCTAGAAAACAAGCAGACAGAGGTTAGAGCAAATCTTATGGAACTAATCACTAATTTACCCTCAGAACTTCCCAATAAATCCTAATTAACGTGTTCTGATATAATAACCCCAGAGACATAATGGATATAGAGGGGGGTCTCCTGCTTCCCTATTAGACAGAGCAGAAAGCCACTAACAAAAAATGGCTTCTGCTCTTGGGGGATTGAGGACACACATCTATTACATGGCCGTCCATTCATTCTAATAAGCCATGTAATACCACTTTAGTGTGTGGCCACTCGGTGATAACCGCTGATCATGATCACCAGGGCTTCAGCTGCCGGACCTACAGTAATTAGCTAATTGCCAGCGGGTCCCTATTTAGTGAAGATGGGACAACCCTATTAACGTAAAACATTTATTAACTAACCGAGAATGTAGCCATCATGGCTGTCCCGACGCATGATGACCATCCAATTGCCAGGAGGATCTTTTGAACCAAGGCCTGACGATCCCCAAAGGCTTCAGCATGGAGCATGATGTACTTATAGTGTAGAAACGTCAGGCCCAGAGCTGAAAAAGAGCAAATGAGCCGAATTAATCCTGTACCACGTGTAAAACAACCTAATAACATCTATGAAACGCGGACCAAATGCTAAACCAACAAGAAACCTTCAATAATGGACGGGAACATTTATCTGCATCGTCTAATCCGGACAATTATTATCAGTTGAAATTAACAAAACTTTATTTTTATTTTTTAGAAAATTTTGATTACTACTGCAGGCTGAGATGGGGGCAGGGTGCGACTGATGCCAAGTCTGAGTCATGTCTGACAGTCTGGTTGCTAGGGATACACTACCTAACAACCACAGTCTTGTCCAGCAATGAGTCCCTAGCAACCGGCCTGCATCTCTCACTGACGTAGTAATCACATTTTTGTAAAAAATAAATGTAGGTTTGACCCCAGAGTAATATAATCAGATATAAGACTTTTTATAATAACCCGCCATCCCCCAGAAGTAAGAGCATATTATAATCACTTCCGTGATATTTACTTACAGGCAATGGCCATTCCTATGAATCCTATTCTAAACAGGATATTTTCGGGAAAGAAATTTCCCGTTTCACTGTAAAAGAAAAAGAAAAACGCTCAATGTTAAATAATATAGAAAAATTGTCAGAAATGTTTTATCTTAATAATCAGCAGTCAGATAATAATCTATAGGACTGAGGAGATGCGTTTCTCTGTCCTCTTGCGGCCCCTCTGGGTAATGGAAGCCATTTTGTTAATTAGATAATTTCCTCCTTATTTAAGTAATTACCTTATACATTCCCAAACTATAAAAGTCGTGTAATTCTCCATCTTACCTGATGTACATCAGTGGAGGGGCATGGCTGTTGATAACAGTCAGTGTGTAGCTACCAGAGAGCCAGGCCACACACCAAAAGGCCAAGAAGATGGTGAAGAATCCCAGTCCATTGATTTCCATAATAATGAAAAGTCGCCAATCAATTAGAAAATCGCGCTCTGTGTCAATTCACAGAAAGTAAGACCGCGCAGCTGTCAGGGGAATATTTATAACCTCTCATTATCTCTCTGTGACATCATAGCTCCGTGATGTCATCATGATGTCACAGTAAGGTCAGTTCTGCTCTGGAGCTGCCATGGTTTAGTATCAGCTATGAACTTATATCTGCTATGGGCTTCGCAGACCCCAGAACACAAGTCATTGATGTAGTGACATTTTAGCGTCTTTTTTCACAGAGGTCAATGTAAGGTCATCTGTTATACTGTGCTAATAAAAAGTATTTACCCCCTCCATTGATTTTTCCATGTTGTTTTGGGTGATGGCATTGTATCACAGGGGATTAAATTTGGTAAAACAAGACTGACAGGACCAATGATGGCATCACCCCCATATAACACAACCTCTAAAATTTATATGAAATAACTGAGACCCAGACCAAGATGTGGGGTAAAGTGGGGTCGGCCACAGCTTTTATTATTAATAATAAATTTGAGGACGTTGTCCGCTGGTTGGATAAACACATTGCAAGATAAACATGTCACCCTGGGTGCCAGAACATTGCAGGCGTGATGGGCATGCTCCAGTTGTTTCCGGGTGATTTCACGAACGGTAGAGACAAGATCCTCCAAGAACCGCCGCTGTGACATCTGGAACAGAACAAAATGATCAAAACAGGATGAACATAAAAACTCTGAAACAATTATCAACAAAATGACATTTAAGGCTATGTTCACACGCAAACTCAAAAACGTATGAAAATACGGAGCTGTTTTCAGGCGAAAATAACTCCTGATTTTCAGACTTTTTTTAACAACTCGCGTTTTTCGCGGCGTTCTTTACGGACGTTTTTGGAGCTGTTTTTCAATGGTGTCAATGAAAAACACCTTCACACGTCCCAAGAAATGACCTGCACTTCTTTTGACGAGCCGTCATTTTACGCGCCGTATTTTGACAGCGACGCGTAAAATAAAGGCTCGTGGGAACAGAACATCGTAATTCCCATTGAAAGCAATGGGCAGATGTTTGTAGGCGTATTATGGGTGTTTTTTAATGCGTAATTCGAGGCTTAAAACTCCCGAATTACGTCTGAAACCACTGCGTGTGAACATACCCTAACTCCTTAACAAGATTCCTCATACATGTACTTGGCAGTCGTTAAGGGAAAGTATGGAGCGGGATCACGGGCTGAGCTCGCTCCATACTTAGCGGGTATTCGCTGTGTAATATAGCCAACACCTCACTGCAACGGACAGAATCAAAAATCACTTTGAGTCTTCCCGTTTAACCCCTTAGATGCCACAGTCAATCACGACCGCAGCATCTAAAGCATTAGTATGAGAGGGGCGACCCCCACCGACGTGCCCTTGTGCCCCCACGATGCTATAGCGGGATGCCGATGGTTATCATGGCAGCCCGGGGGCGTAATGAAGGGTCTGCCATCTTTGTTCTCCGGCAGGGCTTCATAGGTGGCTGTAAAAATCATGATATACTGTAGTACGTTAGTATTGCAGTGGATCGTTTGAGCAATCCAATAATCGCTGGTTCAATTCCACTAGGGGGACTTCTAAACTGAATTTTAAAAAGGAAAATAAAGTTTTTTACAAGTATCCCAAAAATAATATTTACATTTCTAAAAAATTCCCTCTTCCCATTTTTTCCCTAAAGTAATGTTAAACAACATATAAGTTAGCATAACTGATATCGCCGCGTTTGCAAAAGTCCGAACTATTACAATCTGATGTTATCTAACCCACTCGCTGAACACCGTAAAAAAAACAATAAAAATGTTTAAAACACCCAAATTGCTGTTTTTTGGTCACGTTAGTTTCCCCAAAAAATAGAATAAAACCTAGTCAAAAAGTCGCACCCCAAAATGGTAACAACAAAAGCTCGCCTCGCAAAAAATAAGCCCTCACATCGCTCAATCAACGGAAACATAAAAAAGTTATGGCTCTCAGAATTTGGTGACACAAAACAAATTTTTTTAACAAATAGTTTTACAAAGTGGTAAAACATGAAAAAAATATAAAGTCGATATCACCGTAATCGTATTAATCCGTAGAATAAAGTGAACATGTAGTTATTACTGCACAATAGACGCCGTAAAAACAAAATCCCCCAGAAAATGGCGCATTTGCTTTTTTTTTTTTTTTTGCTAATTTCACCCCACAAATAGTAATAAACTAAAATAAAAAAAAATAAATTGGTCGTGTCATTAAGGAGTCAAATCAAGAGAGGGAGTGGGGGAGGGAAAGACGCCAAGCTGCAGGGTCCAAAGAGGACGAAGGGCATTACTATCTTATAGGGAGCTCTATAGCCCCCCTACCATGTGATCACTGGCCAATCCCTGTAGATCAGGATGATGTGATGCCACCCCCCATTTATTTATTCTTAAAGTGACCCCGCCAGTCAAAGCTCCCAACCGTATGCCCCTGGGGAACTGAGAAGCTGTATACAGTGATCTGCATGTAATATAATTATTAACCCCTTGATGTTGCAACCAATTTTGTCGATTAAGCTGCAAATAATTTTTTCCGCTTTTGTCTTCCTTCATTGTGACCATTTTGCAGTACATTTAAATTAGCATTTAAAGGAGCACTCCACTTTATTGTTTTATTGCACCCTCCATTTGTACATTGGTGTTTCACTGGAGTGCTGTGTGTAGAAATACTTACCGATCCCCGAATCCTGTCGTTTTCCGGGTCCATTCTGACCTGGTCTAGAATCACTGCTGTTCAGAATTCCTGGAAGTCAATGCATTCCTATGGAGCCTCGTTCTGGCCTCGTTGTGGCCTCGTTCTGGCTCCCATAGGAATGCATTGAGAGCCTGAGTTCCGGTTTATTCAAAAGCACAGTAACTTCAGACAAGTCTGGGGGAAGGTCACGTGAGCGGCGTTGGACCCGAAAAATACAAGATGCGGGGATCGGTAAGTATTTTGCTCACAGCACCCCACTGAAACACCAATGTACAAATGGAGGGTGCAATAAAAAAATAAAGTGGAGTGCTCCAATAATTTATCTTTATTTTTATTGTTTTTTGAAGTTTTTTAAGCCCTTCATCATTCACCATAAATAAGATGTTATTGTTCGCGTCAGAAAACTGTTATAGGAGTCAGTAGCTGTCACTGTTATAGGGGTCAGTAGCTGTCACTATTATTGGGGTCAGTAGCTGTCACTGTTATTGGGGTCAGTAGCTGTCACTATTATTGGGATCAGTAGCTGTCACTATTATTGGGGTCAGTAGCTGTCACTATTATTGGGGTCAGTAGCTGTCACTATTATTGGGGTCAGTAGCTGTCACTATTATTGGGGTCAGTAGCTGTCACTATTATTGGGGTCAGTAGCTGTCACTATTATTGGGGTCAGTAGCTGTCACTATTATTGGGGGTTGCAGCTGTCACTATTATCGGGGTCAGTAGCTGTCACTATTATTGGTGTCAGTAGCTGTCACTATTATTGGGGTCAGTAGCTGTCACTGTTATTGGGGTCAGTAGCTGTCACTGTTATTGGGGTCAGTAGCTGTTACTATTATTGGGGTCAGTAGCTGTCACTATTATTGGAGTCAGTAGCTGTCACTATTATTGGGGTCAGTAGTTGTCACTATTATTGGAGTCAGTAGCTGTCACTATTATTGGGGTCAGTAGCTGTCACTGTTATAGGGGTCAGTAGCTGTCACTGTTATTGGGGTCAGTAGCTGTCACTATTATTGGGATCAGTAGCTGTCACTATTATTGGGGTCAGTAGCTGTCACTATTATTGGTGTCAGTAGCTGTCACTGTTATAGGGGTCAGTAGCTGTCACTATTATTGGGGTCAGTAGCTGTCACTATTATTGGGGTCAGTAGCTGTCACTATTATTGGGGTCAGTAGCTGTCACTATTATTGGGGTCAGTAGCTGTCACTATTATTGGGGTCAGTAGCTGTCACTATTATTGGGGTCAGTAGCTGTCACTATTATTGGGGTCAGTAGCTGTCACTATTATTGGGGTCAGTAGCTGTCACTATTATTGGGGTCAGTAGCTGTCACTATTATTGGGGTCAGTAGCTGTCACTATTATCGGGGTCAGTAGCTGTCACTATTATTGGGGTCAGTAGCTGTCACTATTATTGGGGTCAGTAGCTGTCACTATTATTGAGTCAGTAGCTGCCACTATTATTGGGGTCAGTAGCTGTCACTATTATTGGGATCAGTAGCTGTCACTATTATTGGGTTCAAAAGCTGTCACTATTATTGGGGTCAGTAGCTGTCACTATTATTGGGGTCAGTAGCTGTCACTGTTATTGGGGTCAGTAGCTGTCACTATTATTGGGGTCAGTAGCTGTCACTATTATTGGGGTCAGTAGCTGTCACTATTATTGGGGTCAGTAGCTGTCACTATTATTGGGGTCAGTAGCTGTCACTATTATTGGGGTCAGTAGCTGTCACTATTATTGGGGGTTGCAGCTGTCACTATTATCGGGGTCAGTAGCTGTCACTATTATTGGTGTCAGTAGCTGTCACTATTATTGGGGTCAGTAGCTGTCACTGTTATTGGGGTCAGTAGCTGTCACTGTTATTGGGGTCAGTAGCTGTTACTATTATTGGGGTCAGTAGCTGTCACTATTATTGGAGTCAGTAGCTGTCACTATTATTGGGGTCAGTAGTTGTCACTATTATTGGGGTCAGTAGCTGTCACTATTATTGGGGTCAGTAGCTGTCACTGTTATTGGGGTCAGTAGCAGTCACTGTTATTGGGGTCAGTAGCTGTCACTATTATTGGAGTCAGTAGCTGTCACTATTATTGGGGTCAGTAGTTGTCACTATTATTGGGGTCAGTAGCTGTCACTATAATGGTGGCAGTAGCTGTTACCTCTAGAGGATCTGGCTGTTACTGCATGGTGGGCTATGGTTGTCACTTATCAGACCCTCCAATCTACCTACCAACTCTCATCTTTTGAATTGGTTGCTATGGTTACTTCTGGGAAGATGTGGAGTCGAAAAATTAGCAGTTTTCCCCCCATTCTTTTCGGATTGGGGCAGCGACAGAGGCGGTGGCATGGGGATTGGGTGAGGAAGTGGTAAAGCGGATAGGTCGATGGGATTCCCGCCGTTTCCAGCTGTATGTGCGCCCTCAGTTTATATCAGGGGTCTCAAACTCGGCCGGGTAAGTGGGCCGCATATAGAAAAAATGGGAAGTTGACGGGCCGCATTACTTTCAAATTTGATACAATACTAAATTATTGTTAATCAATTAGTTATTTGAACTACTATAACACTATATTACTAGAATAATAATACTACATTACTATAATAATAGCGCTAGGTTTAAAATTTGAGATATTTCTCCACGTGCTTATTTCAACAATCCAACTTTCCAGTTTAAGTGTCGCTAAATGCAGTCCGGCGGCTCAGTTAGCACACATGTCAAGATTGGGCAGCCCCTTTTTAGATAGTGCCGCAGTGCCCTCTGTGGATGCTGCCACAGTGCCCTCTGTGGATGCTGCCGCAGTACCCTCTGTGGATAATGCAACACACAGTGCCCTCTGTAGATAAGGCCACAGTGCCCTCTGTAGATAAAGCCACAGTGCCCTCTGTAGATAAGGCCACAGTGCCCTCTGTAGATAAGGCCACAGTGCCCTCTGTAGATAAGGCCACAGTGCCCTCTGTAGATAAGGCCACAGTGCCCTCTGTAGATAAGGCCACTGTGCCCTCTGTAGATAAGGCCACAGTGCCCTCTGTAGATAATGCAACACACCCCTAGATAATGCCAGTGTCCTCTTCAGATACTGTCACACACCCACTTGTAGATAACGCCACAGTGCCCTCCCTAGAGGCTGCCACAGTGCCCTCTGTAGAGGCTGCCACAGTGTCCTCTGTAGAGGGTGCCCTATGTTGAGGCTGCCACAGTGCCCTCTGTAGAGGCTGCCACAGTGCCCTCTGTAGAGGCTGCCACAGTGCCCTCTGTAGAGGCTGCCCCAGTGCCCTCTGTAGAGGCTGCCACAGTGCCCTCTGTAGAGGCTGCCACAGTGCCCTCTGTAGAGGCTGCCCCAGTGCCCTGTGTAGAGGCTGCCACAGAGCCCTCTGTAGAGGCTGCCCCAGAGCCCTCTGTAGAGGCTGCCCCAGTGCCCTCTGTAGAGGCTGCCTGAGTTCCCTCTGTAGAGGCTGCCCCAGTGCCCTCTGTAGAGGCTGCCCCAGGGCCCTCTGTAGAGGCTGCCCCAGTGATGTCAGGGGCTTGCCCAGAGCTGTAGTCCCAGGCAAAGCGCTAGTAGGCTCTTCCTGGGACTCCAGCTGTGCTCCTGACATCACTGGGACTCCTGCTCTGGGGAAGCCCCTGACATCATTGTCGATGTATGGACAGCGATGTCAGAGGCTTCCCCAGAGTCCCGGAGCAGAGCCGATAATAGCGCTCTGCTTGGGACTCCGCTCTGGGGAAGACCCTGACACACTGTCCATATATGGGCAGCGATGTCAGGGAATTCCACAGAGTCCCGGAGCAGAGCCGACACCAGCGCTCTGCTCGGGACTCCGGCTCTGGGGAAGCCCCAGACATTGCTGTTCATATGTGGACAGCGATGTCAGGGAATTCCACAGAGTCCCGGAGCAGAGCTGACACCAGCGCTCTGCTCGGGACTCCGGCTCTGGGGAAGCCCCAGACATCGCTGTTCATATGTGGACAGCGATGTCAGGGAATTCCACAGAGTCCAGGAGCAGAGCCGACACCAGCGCTCTGCTCGGGACTCAGGCTCTGGGGAAGCCCCAGACATCGCTGTTCATATGTGGACAGCGATGTCAGGGAATTCCACAGAGTCCAGGAGCAGAGCCGACACCAGCGCTCTGCTCCGCTCTGGGCAAGACCCTGACACACTGTCCATATATGGGCAGCGATGTCAGGGAATTCCACAGAGTCCCGGAGCAGAGCCGACACCAGCGCTCTGCTCGGGACTCCGGCTCTGGGGAAGCCCCAGACATCGCTGTTCATATGTGGACAGCGATGTCAGGGAATTCCACAGAGTCCAGGAGCAGAGCCGACACCAGCGCTCTCCTCCGCTCTGGGCAAGACCCTGACACACTGTCCATATATGGGCAGCGATGTCAGGGAATTCCACAGAGTCCCGGAGCAGAGCTGACACCAGCGCTCTGCTCGGGACTCCGGCTCTGGGGAAGCCCCAGACATCGCTGTTCATATGTGGACAGCGATGTCAGGGAATTCCACAGAGTCCAGGAGCAGAGCCGACACCAGCGCTCTGCTCGGGACTCAGGCTCTGGGGAAGCCCCAGACATCGCTGTTCATATGTGGACAGCGATGTCAGGGAATTCCACAGAGTCCAGGAGCAGAGCCGACACCAGCGCTCTGCTCCGCTCTGGGCAAGACCCTGACACACTGTCCATATATGGGCAGCGATGTTAGGGAATTCCACAGAGTCCCGGAGCAGAGCCGACACCAGCGCTCTGCTCGGGACTCCGGCTCTGGGGAAGCCCCAGACATCGCTGTTCATATGTGGACAGCGATGTCAGGGAATTCCACAGAGTCCAGGAGCAGAGCCGACACCAGCGCTCTCCTCCGCTCTGGGCAAGACCCTGACACACTGTCCATATATGGGCAGCGATGTCAGGGAATTCCACAGAGTCCCGGAGCAGAGCCGACACCAGCGCACTTCTCGGGACTCCGGCTCTGGGGAAGCCCCAGACATTGCTGTTCATATGTGGACAGCGATGTCAGGGAATTCCACAGAGTCCCGGAGCAGAGCTGACACCAGCGCTCTGCTCGGGACTCCGGCTCTGGGGAAGCCCCAGACATCGCTGTTCATATGTGGACAGCGATGTCAGGGAATTCCACAGAGTCCAGGAGCAGAGCCGACACCAGCGCTCTGCTCGGGACTCAGGCTCTGGGGAAGCCCCAGACATCGCTGTTCATATGTGGACAGCGATGTCAGGGAATTCCACAGAGTCCAGGAGCAGAGCCGACACCAGCGCTCTGCTCCGCTCTGGGCAAGACCCTGACACACTGTCCATATATGGGCAGCGATGTCAGGGAATTCCACATAGTCCCGGAGCAGAGCCGACACCAGCGCTCTTCTCGGGACTCCGGCTCTGGGGAAGCCCCAGACATCGCTGTTCATATGTGGACAGCGATGTCAGGGAATTCCACAGAGTCCCGGAGCAGAGCCGACACCAGCGCTCTGCTCGGGACTCCGGCTCTGGGGAAGCCCCAGACATCGCTGTTCATATGTGGACAGTGATGTCAGGGAATTCCACAGAGTCCAGGAGCAGAGCCGACACCAGCGCTCTGCTCCGCTCTGGGCAAGACCCTGACACACTGTCCATATATGGGCAGCGATGTCAGGGAATACCACAGAGTCCCGGAGCAGAGCCGACACCAGCGCTCTGCTCGGGACTCCGGCTCTGGGGAAGCCCCAGACATCGCTGTTCATATGTGGACAGCGATGTCAGGGAATTCCACAGAGTCCAGGAGCAGAGTCGACACCAGCGCTCTCCTCCGCTCTGGGCAAGACCCTGACACACTGTCCATATATGGGCAGCGATGTCAGGGAATTCCACAGAGTCCCGGAGCAGAGCCGACACCAGCGCTCTTCTCGGGACTCTGGCTCTGGGGAAGCCCCAGACATCGCTGTTCATATGTGGACAGCGATGTCAGGGAATTCCACAGAGTCCCGGAGCAGAGCCGACACCAGCGCTCTGCTCGGGACTCTGGCTCTGGGGAAGCCCCAGACATCGCTGTTCATATGTGGACAGCGATGTCAGGGAATTCCACAGAGTCCCGGAGCAGAGCCGACACCAGCGCTCTGCTCGGGACTCCGGCTCTGGGGAAGCCCCAGACATCGCTGTTCATATGTGAACAGCGATGTCAGGGAATTCCAGAGTCTCGGAGCAGAGCCTATACTAGCGGCTCTGTGTCCCGCGGGCCGCAGATGACAGCCCCAGGGGCCGCATGCAGCCCGCGGGCCGCGTGCTTGAGACCCCTGGTTTATATGATAGTCCAGTCGTAATCCCTCCTTCTCTACACTCCCTCCTGCTCCCCTCGTCGCTTTTTCTCTCCTCCTCCATGTTTCGCTTGCATCCTTACTCGTTTTGTTAATCAGTGGTTTTATTTTTCAGGACCCGCGGGCCGATTGGTGTGGATCGTCGGGCATTCCTACGTTCATTGGGGGGCGGAGCGGGCGGATGTTCGTCCGGACGGGCGGCAGTTGGGTTTTCGGCGGGAGGATGTAGTCGTGCGGTGGCTTGGGAGTAGGGGGATGCTGTGGAGTCGGGTGTTGCCGGACGTGCATCGGTTTGCACTGATGGACAGGGCCCCGGATGTCTTGGTGTTACATGTCGGGGGTAACGATTTGGGTAGTCGTCCTTTTCGTGAGTTGATCAGGGATATAAAATACGATCTACTCAGGTTATGGTCCGTTTTCCCGCGTATTAAGGTGGTGTGGTCAGAGATTGTCCCGCGGAAGTTTTGGCGGCATGCATGATCGGTGCCGCGGTTAAATAAAGCCAGGGTAAAGGTTAATCGGGCAGTTTCGGGTTTCGTGGTGAGAAACGGGGGGGTCTTCGTGCGTCATATGACTTCGAGGATGGCCAGGGTAATTATTAGCTAGGTGATGGTGTGCACCTGACGGCCGTGGGGATTGACCTGTGGACTCTGCGCCTGCAGGAAGGTATCGAAAAGGCCCTCTTGTTGGGTGGGGGCTTGCATACTTAAAGGTGTCTAAGTATGTTCGTGTGGCGGATTGGGGGTCCTTGGAGTTGGTGGTAAATTACTGTGGGGGGGGGATTCATAGGGGGTATGGTCCCTCCCCAATTTATTATGGTTGGTAGTCTGGTCAATTTGGGCTCCTGCTGGGTGGTGTCCCGAGGAGTGGTCAATTTGGGCTCCCGCTGGGTGGAGTCCCGGGGAGTGGTTGCGGTTGAGGTCAGCCAACTGCAGGTATACCGGTGCCCCTGAGCTAGTAGGGTGATGGCTGGGAGTAAAATACTATGCAGGTGGGCTGTTTCGTGACAGACTTTTGTAGCTCCAAGGACTCCCCTTCCATTGTTATTATTATTTGTAAATTGTTGTTCTTGATGTTTGTTTGTAAATAAAATGGCTGCTGTGGCCAAATTTATCCAACCCAAGTGTCTGAGTCTTATTAGAGGGACAGGGGGTTTGGGAAAAGGTATGGCCATTAATGGGGAAGGTGAGTAGATGAAGCCACTTCCCCCCGGTAGGAGTGTACGCACTCTACAGTCCCCTGATCAAGTACAGGCTGGACCCGGCAGAATGCCATAGGGGGAGGCCACCATGATCAGGGATGTAGGAAGGGAAGGAGTTAAGGAGTTAGGGGTGTGGTTAGGAGGGGGCGTATGTGAGTGGGGCGAGGTCAGGTTACTTAAGGGTAGGAGAGAGGAAGGACGCCGCCATCTTTAGTTAACAGCACAGGGAAGCTTGTCCCACCCTCCCTCCCAAAATGTTGTGTTCGTCTGTGTTGGTTATTTTGGTATTTCGCTTTGTTGCTCGTTGTTTTTGTTTTTCCGCAGGTACCAGAGGATGCTGTGGAACAGTTTTGCAATGTCGCAGCAGTTGTATGGCGGATTGGGGGTCCTTGGAGTTGGTGGTAAATTACTGTGGGGGGGGGGATTCATAGGGGGTATGGTCCCTCCCCAATTTATTATGGTTGGTAGTCTGGTCAATTTGGGCTCCTGCTGGGTGGTGTCCCGAGGAGTGGTCAATTTGGGATCCCGCTGGGTGGAGTCCCGGGGAGTGGTTGCGGTTGAGGTCAGCCAACTGCAGGTATAACGGTGCCCCTGAGCCAGTAGGGTGACGGCTGGGAGTAAAATACTATGCAGTTGGGCTGTTTCGTGACAGACTTTTGTAGCTCCAAGGACTCCCCTTCCATTGTTATTATTATTTGTAAATTGTTGTTCTTGATGTTTGTTTGTAAATAAAATGGCTGCTGTGGCCAAATTTATCCAACCCAAGTGTCTGAGTCTTATTAGAGGGACAGGGGGTTTGGGAAAAGGTATGGCCATTAATGGGGAAGGTGAGTAGATGAAGCCACTTCCCCCCGGTAGGAGTGTACGCACTCTACAGTCCCCTGATCAAGTACAGGCTGGACCCGGCAGAATGCCATAGGGGGAGGCCACCATGATCAGGGATGTAGGAAGGGAAGGAGTTAAGGAGTTAGGGGTGTGGTTAGGAGGGGGCGTATGTGAGTGGGGCGAGGTCAGGTTACTTAAGGGTAGGAGAGAGGAAGGACGCCGCCATCTTTAGTTAACAGCACAGGGAAGCTTGTCCCACCCTCCCTCCCAAAATGTTGTGTTCGTCTGTGTTGGTTATTTTGGTATTTCGCTTTGTTGCTCGTTGTTTTTGTTTTTCCGCAGGTACCAGAGGATGCTGTGGAACAGTTTTGCAATGTCGCAGCAGTTGTATGGCGGATTGGGGGTCCTTGGAGTTGGTGGTAAATTACTGTGGGGGGGGGGGATTCATAGGGGGTATGGTCCCTCCCCAATTTATTATGGTTGGTAGTCTGGTCAATTTGGGCTCCTGCTGGGTGGTGTCCCGAGGAGTGGTCAATTTGGGATCCCGCTGGGTGGAGTCCCGGGGAGTGGTTGCGGTTGAGGTCAGCCAACTGCAGGTATAACGGTGCCCCTGAGCCAGTAGGGTGACGGCTGGGAGTAAAATACTATGCAGTTGGGCTGTTTCGTGACAGACTTTTGTAGCTCCAAGGACTCCCCTTCCATTGTTACTATTATTTGTAAATTGTTGTTCTTGATGTTTGTTTGTAAATAAAATGGCTGCTGTGGCCAAATTTATCCAACCCAAGTGTCTGAGTCTTATTAGAGGGACAGGGGGTTTGGGAAAAGGTATGGCCATTAATGGGGAAGGTGAGTAGGTGAAGCCACTTCCCCCCGGTAGGAGTGTACGCACTCTACAGTCCCCTGATCATGGTCCAGTGCCGGCAAGTGCTGTGATTTGGCAGTCTGTATTGACTGGCCAATCACAACGCAGAAGTATTATTTTACCAGCATCTCCTGCTCTGTGAGGGCTCAACTGTGTCCTGGAAACTGACAGAGCCAGATGCTGTGTAGATAGGAATGAAAATGAACATAAAGCCGGCAATCAGTCCCCTCACCAGCTGATAAAACACTACAACCACCATCATCTGGTGATCAGTGTCACCAAACCAGTCCTTAGTCCTGTCCTCAGTCCTGTCCTCAGTCCTCTTATCACCTGTACCCAGCTGTATACCCCTAGATTGCCCACTGCCTGAGGTCCTGGTTAGGTAGCAACGACACTTCTCATTTAGAATTTGGTAGGTAGGTAGGGTTTCCACACTTTCAAATACAGCAGGGTCAATGGTGGACGCTCCGCTCCTATGGTTCAGTTGAAATGTAAAAAAACCAACGCTCATCAGACCTGTCATCGCCTGTCATCAGACCTGTCATCGCCTGTCATCAGACCTGCAATCGCCTGTCATCAGATGTGTCATCGCCTATCATCACCTGTCATCAGACCTGTCATTGCCTGTCATCAGACCTGTCATAGCTAATTGTAATATTAGTAAAAACCCAAAATAAACTAAATATTTTCCCTATAGCCAATACACTATGCCCTGTAGGCAGCTGTAATAGTAATGGAGGGAGTGACCCTCTCACCCGGGTTATAAAGCTGGGTGAGAGGATAAAATGCAGAGTAGATGTGTAACTTTAGCAAAAAAAAATATTTTCATATGTTTTTTAATAAATGTATTTTCTGGGCTGCATTTTATGGAATGGTGGGTGGGTTAGCAGTGGGACCTGCCATTCCACCTCCCTCCAGTGCGGGATTTTCAGGCTGCCAACTTCACAACTAATAATTCTTACTATACCCCTAGATGAATACCATGAGATGTGTCCGTCACATAGTCACAATTCTCACTATACCCCTAGGTAAATTTCTTGAGGGGTGTAGCTTCAAAAATTGGGTTACTTCTGTGGGGTTTATAATATTTTGACACCTCAAATCGTCTGTAATCACGGCACAACATGATAAATACCACCATAGTGGGCCTGAAATATTGCATAGTGCTCCTTATTTCCTGAGCCGAACCGTGTGCCTAAACACCAGTTTACATCCACATATGGGGTGTTGCCGTACTTGGTAGAAATTGTGTACAAACTTTTGCCGTGCTATTTCTCCTATTACACCTTAGGAACAAAAATGGAGAAATTTAGATTTTTCATTTTTCATGGACCAAACAACTGTGGGGACAAGTTTTCTAGGCCACTAGATTAATTCCTTTCTTTTATGGGTATAGATTCCAAAATGGCATCATTTTTTGGGGTTTCCACTGTATTGATACTTCAGGGGCTCTGCAAATGCAATATGGCGGCCTTAAAGCATCCCAACAAAATCTGTGCTCCAAAAATCCAAATGGCGCTCCTTCCCTTCTGAGCCCTGCTGTGGGTCCAAACAGCAGTTTATTACCACATATGGGATATTTCCGTAATCAGGAGAAATTGCTTTACAAATGTTGTGGTGCTCTTTCTCCTTTATTCTTTCCAAAAATTAGAAAATTCAACGTTTTTCTTAGAAAAAAAGTAGATTTTCATTTTCACAGACTAATTCAAATAAATTTAGCTAAAAAACCTCTAGAAAAATTCCTTGAGGGGTGTAGTTTCCAGATTGGTGTAACTTTTGGGGTGGTTTCCACTGTTTTGGCACCACAAAAGCTCTGCAAACCTGACATGGTGCCTAAAATATATTCTTAAAAAAAAGGAGGCCCCAAAATCCACTGGGTGCTCCTTTGCTCCAGAGGCCTCTGCCATTAGCACACTAGGGCCAAATGCTTTACAAATTAATTTTGACCAAAAAAACAATAAATTGTAAATTTCACCTGTTATTCCTGTGAAACGCCTAAAGGGTTAAAACACGTTGTGAATGCTGTTTTGAATACTTTTAGGGGTGCAGTTTTGAAAGTGAGGTGTTTTATGGGGGTTTCTAATATATGGACCCCTCATAGCCACTTCAGACTGAACTGGTCCCTGAAAAAATAGCCTTTTGAAATTTTCTTGAAAATGTGAGAAATTGCTGCTAAAGTTCTAAGCCTTGTAACATCCGAGAAAAACGAGGCACACATAAACTAGACATATGGGGGATGTGAACTAGTAACTATTTTGTGTGGTATTACTAATTATCTTACAAGCAAATACATTTACATTTTATAGAAAAATCACAATTTTTGTAAATTTTCTTGTTTTTCACAAATAAATATTGAATTTATCGACCAAACTTTTCCACTAATATAAAGTACAACATGTCCCAAGAAAACAATCTCAGAATCGCTGGGATAGGTAAAAGCATTCCCAAGTTATTTCCACATAAAGGGACACATGTCAGATTTGAAAATATCGGTTTGGTTTTTAAGGCCAAAACAGGCTGGGGTTAAAGCCGCTTACTTCTGTGTATTAGATCGCATGTAAGGGCCTGAGGTAATTCCTTTTATGGCTAACAATTACTGATGGATTGGTAGAGCGACATAAGTCTGGTGATCGATGATGAGATATTGCAGAGCAAGGGGCCCATATACTGTTCTTGCATGTGGCCCCCGGCTGTCTACAGCGAGTGCATGGAGTACATTGGGGCCGGTCACATGACGAAGAGTCGTGTCGTCATAAAGGAAGACTGTGTGTCTAGACTTCCGGTCCCCACGGCAGAGCCGACAGCCTATGAGAACCAGCCGGAGGCCGGTCCTCATAAGCTTCCTGTCAGTGTGACTCTCATCGTCACACTGACAGTTTATAATACGTTACACTACCTAGGTAGTGTAATGTATTATAGCAGCGATCAGTGCCGCAGGTCTTCAAGTAAAACAAGTAAAAAATAAAGTAATAAAAATGTTTCATAAAAGTGTAAAAACAAGTTATAAAAGTTACAAAAACAAAAAATGCTTTTTTTCCTATAATAAGTCTTTTATTATAGGGAAAAAATGAAAATGTTAAAAAAAAGTACATATATTTGGTATGACCGCGTTCACAACGACCCAAACTATAAAACTATAATATTATTTTTTCCGCACGGTGAACAGCGCAAAAAAAATAATTGAAAAACTATGTCAGAATCACAATTTTTTTGGTCATCAACCCTCCAAAAATATAGAATAAAAAGTGATCAAAAAGCCGCATGTACCCTAAAATAGTACCAATAAAAACTGCAGCCCGTCCCGCAAAAAACAAGCCCTTACAAAGCTTTTTTGACTGAAAAATAAAAAAGTTATGGCTCTCAGAATATGGTGACACAAAAAAGAAATAATTTTATCAAAAAGTGATTTTATTGCGCAAATGCCACAAAACATAAAAAAAACGATATACATCTGGTATCGCCGTAATCGTACCGACCCGCAGAATAAACTAAAATGTAATTTATAGCGCAAGGTGAAAAGTGTAAAAAAAAAAAGACAAAAAACATTGTCAGAATTATTTTTTTGTCACTTTGCTTGCCAAAAAAATCTAATAAAAAGTGATAAAAAAAATCACATGTACCCTAAAATGGTACCAATGAAAACTACAGATTGTCCCGCAACAAATAAGTCCTCGCACGGCTCCGGTGAAGAAAAAATAAAAAAAGTTCTGTCTCTCAGAATATAGCGACAGAAATTGTGCAGTGTCCAAAAGCTGATAAGATCGGGCGCCATTTATCAGTGCGACATTGGCCACATATCTGCGGATTATTATTTATTTACCAAATTATTATACCCTCTTATTATGTCCTGATGTACTCTGCCCAGCCTACATGTAGCCCCACATTATAAACTGAAATACCAGCAAAACCCCAAACAGAACAGTTACCAAGCATACTCTGCGCTCCAAAAGCCAAATGGCGCTCCCTCCCTTCTGAGCCCCACAGCGTGCCCAAACACCAGCTTACGTCCACATATATGATATTTTATATCCGGGAGAACCCGCTCAACATTGTATGAGGTATTTGTCTTCAGTGGCACAAACTGGGCACAACACATTGTGCATTAAAATGGCATATCAGTGGAAAATTTTAATTTTCACTTTGAACCATCCGCTGCGCATTAACGCCTTTGCGCACCACGACTTAATAGCATGTCGTCGTGCAGGGGGTTATATATGGAGCGGGCTCATGCGCTGCGCCCGCTCCATATTCTGCAGGTGTCCGCTGTGTATTACAGCTGACATCCGGGACTATGGACCGGAACAGAGATCGAGCTGTTACAGGAGCCTGTAAAAATGATATTATACTGCAATACATTAGTACTGCAGTGTATTGTACCAGCGACCTAATGATCGCTCGTTCCAGTCCCCTAAAGGGACTTTTGGGAGGTTTCCACTGTTTTGGTACCTCAGGGGCTTTGCAAATGCGACATGACACCGGAAAACCGTTCCAGCTAAATTTGAGCTCCAAAAGCCAAATATTGTTCCTTCCCTTCTGAATCTTGCTGTGGGTCCAAACAGCAGTTTATTACCACATATGGCCTATTGCTGTAATCAGGACAAATTTATTTACAAATTTTGGGGAGATTTTTCTCCTTTATTCATTGTAAAAATTAAACATTTCTATGTTTTTTCATAAAAAAAATAGGTTTTCATTTTCACGGCCTAATTCCACTAAATTCAGCAAAAAAACTGTGGGGTCAAAATGCTAACTATACCCCTAGAAAAATTCCTTGAGGGGTGTAGTGTACAAAATGGGGTCACTTTTGGGGGGTTTCCACCGTTTTACTCCCTCCAGGGCGTTGCAAACGCGACATGGCACTGAAAACCAATCCAGCAAAATCTGCGCTTCAAAATCCAAATGGCGCTCCTTCCCTTCTGAGCTCTGCCGTGGGTCCAAACAGCAGTTTAGTACCACATATGGGGTATTGCTGTAATCGGGAGAAGTAGCTTTATAAGTTTTGGGGTGCTTTTTATTCTTTATTCCTTGCAAATATTATTTTTTTTCATATTTTGTTCAGAAAAAAGTAGATTTTTACTTTCACAGGCAAACTCCAATAAATATAGCAGAAGACCTGTGGGGTCAAGATGCTAACTATACCCCTAGATAAATTCCTTGAGGGGTGCAGTTTCCAAAACCGTGTCACTTTTGGGGGATTTCCACTGTTTTGGCACTACAAGACCTCTTCAAACCCAACATGGTGCCTAAAATATATTCTAAAAAAAGGAGGCCACAAAATCCACTATGTGCTCCTTTGCTTCTGAGGCCGGTGCTTCAGTCCATTATCACACTAGGGCCACATGTGGGATATTTCTAAAAACTGCAGAATCTGGGCAATAAATATTGTGTTGCGTTTCTCTAGTAAAACCTTCTGTATTACAAATAAAATGGTTTACCAATGAATTGCAGCAAAAAAAAAAAAAATTTGTCAATTTCCCCTCTACATTGCTTTAATTCTTGTGAAACGCCTAAAGAGTTAAGAAACTTTCTGAATGCTGTTTTGAATACTTTGAGGGGTGCAGTTTTTAATATGGGGTGATTTATGGGGTCTATCTAGTACATAAGGCCCTCAAAGCCGCTTTAGAACTGAACTGGTCCTTGTAAGAATCGCCTTTTGAAATTTTCTAGAAAATGTGAGAAATTGCTGATAAAGTTCTAAGCCTTGTAACGTAATAGAAAAATAAAATAATGTTCAAAAAACGATGCAAATATAAAGTAGACATATGGAATATGTGAAATTTTAACTATTTTGTGTGGTATTACTATCTCTTTTACAAGCAGATACATTTAAAATTAGAAAAATCATAATTTTTGCCAATTTTCTCAAAATTTTGGTGTTTTTCACAAATAAGCAATGAAATTATTGACCACATTTTTCCACTAATATAAAGTACAATATGTCACGAGAAAACAATCTCAGAATCGCTTGGATAGGCAAAAGCATTCCAGAGTTATTACCACATAAAGTGATACATGTCAGATTTGAAAAAATGGGGCTGGTCCTGAAGGCCAAAATGAGCTCGGTCTTGAAAGGGTTAAAGGGCCAATACATGAGGAATGAAGTAAATCATCATTTTTATAAAAACAATGCAAAAAGCTCACGATTGGCCCCCAATATAAAATAAAAAGAGGGGAAGCAGGATAAGAATGGATAATCTGCGTTGGTCCCGCACTTGACCTTGGGTGACGAAGAAAAGTGCAGAGTGTAAAGTCCTTATACCTACAATGTGGAGATATAGATAAAGCTGCATAAACCAGCCAAAGCCACTGGGGGCAGCAATGTATAAAGGTCAGCAGCGTGGAGTGGAAAGGTATAGATGGGATTGTACGTGATTCACTGGCTCTGGTTGTACGATACAGTTATGGGGGACGTCCAGTTTATATAACACAATCATTAAAAAACCCATTTAAGGCATTGTGATTTATTAGAGGGGAGTTCCTCATTCAGGACCCTCACCCATTAATACCCCGAGCCAGGGGCGTAGCTAAAGGCTCATGGGCCCAGGTGCAAAAATTCAGCTTGGGCCCCCCTACTCCTCCCCAACACCACCAGACCCCTGTGCACGCCAATGCCCAGCTAGCTTGCCCGAAAGACCCTATGAATGCCCCCACACTATAATGCCCCCACAGTATAATGCCACCACACAGTATAGTGGCCCCCCATAGCTGCCCCCACACAGTATAATGCTCCCCATAGCAGCCCCCACACAGTATAATGCCCCTTATAGCTGACCACCACAGAATAATGTCCCCATAGTTGGACCCCTACAGTATAATGCGCCCATTGTTGCCCCTCGCACTATAATGCCCTCCAGAGCTGTGTCAACAGTATAATGCCCCTATAGCTGCCCCCACAGTATATTGCCACCCATAGCTGCCACATCAAGTATAATGCCCCCCTACAGTATAAAGCCCCCATAGCTGTCTCATTCAGTATAATGCACCCGCAGCAGCTGCCATATAACCCTCCCCCCTCCAATACCCAGTATAATGCCCCAATAAGTATGTACCTAATAGAAAACTTCTAACATAATTACTTACCTATCCCCGTTCCCACGATGGGTGGAGGATCCTTCTCCTCTGCACTGTGCTGTGAGTGACTCGGCGCAGACAGGCTTAGGGGCCGGGTGCCGTTTGCGACCCCTATAGCTACACCACTGCCCTCATCTATAAAGAGCGTCTCTCTGGTGGAACCAGCACATCCGTGTATTACATAGAGGGTCAGTATTTTGTTCCCTGGTGGTCTTGGGTAAGGAAAAGGTAAATTGCTGTCTCCTTGGTGGTCTAATAGTTTACCATCCTCCACAGGCTCTAGTGGTGTGTCTGGCCGCTGACGGGAAGCTGAATGCAATATTCACATCGTGATCGAATTCCCTCCCCACACACCATCGATCATACAGATCATGGAATAACATTCGCAACCCCTCAAAAACCTTAAATAAAAGTCAAGCATACAAAATAGTTGGAAGTAAAAGGCTGTGGTGTTTATTATGGGTAACATAAAAATATTAATAAATCTTTATAATCAACTTGAATGAATTAATAAATAAATAATTAAATAAATAATGTCCAATAACGACATAGAGACAAACCACTAACAAACTCCGCGACGGGGATTCTGTCCTTGAACAAGGGAGGGCGGGCGGGAATTCTGTCCTTGAACAAGGGAGGGTGAGGGGGGGAATTCTGTCCTTGAACAAGGGAGGGTGAGCGGGAATTCTGTCCTTGAACAAGGTAGGGTGGGCGGGAATTCTGTCCTTGAACAAGGGAGGGTGGGCGGGAATTCTGTCCTTGAACAAGGGAGGGTGAGCGGGAATTCTGTCCTTGAACAAGGGAGAGTGAGCGGGAATTCTGTACTTGAACAAGGTAGGGTGGGCGGGAATTCTGTCCTTGAACAAGGGAGGGTGGGCGGGAATTCTGTCCTTGAACAAGGGAGGGTGAGCGGGAATTCTGTCCTTGAACAAGGGAGAGTGAGCGGGAATTCTGTACTTGAACAAGGTAGGGTGGGCGGGAATTCCGTCCTTGAACAAGGGAGGGTGAGCGGGAATTCTGTCCTTGAACAAGGGAGAGTGGGCGGGCTACTTCAAACAGCTTCTTCAGACAATCTGCTGATCCGACCAGACATCCTTTTATCCTCCAGCATTTCCCGCCGCTCAGCTCCTCAAACCAATCCCTGGACAGTTGCCAACATCTGCCTGGTCACAAGGTCAAACCTGAGGAAACTTCTAGAACAAGGTAAATACCGTAAAGCCACACCCCAAAGAAGGGGTGTGGGAAGACACCAAAAGACAAAATAGGGGGAAAAGCAGAATATAGGAAAAACAAGGGAACAGAATAATGGAAAAGAAAGAAGAAAAAAGGGTAAAAGGGGGTGCGAAGTGATCCCATGTGTCCCCCACGCTATTCGCTCTAAAGGGGGCCTCTCATTAGGTTTAATAATGGGCCGCCAGGCTCCCCTGAGTCCGGACTATCACGTGTACACATTTTGTAGCAAGATTTTTTTATTGATAAAATGTACGTCTTATAGTGTAAAAAATATATTAATATTTTTCATAATTCTGAATTTTGCTACAAAAACATTGAGACGTTCTTATTCCTCCAGGTTCATGAGGACAGATCTATGGAAGACTCAGTGTTATTATTATTATTATTATTATTATTATTATTGACAGTAATGAAGACAAAAACAGGTTTCAGGTGGTAGAAAATGACTTTACTAAACCGTTTTATAAGCCAACAAACAAGGACCATGAGGATAGTAATCAGTCCGCTGCTTCTCTCTCCTTGTGGTAAGATGATATTTGGGAGAAAGGTTGGAGGTGGTGGATGTCTCGGCACTTGGTTGTATAACCGGAGCTTCTGCAGTTTGAGATATTCCTGCTCGGCTGTGACGTGCCATTCCACCTCGCTGTAGAGTCCGCTGGTCATAAACGGATCTTGTAGATCTTTCTCCCTGATGTAAGTTGTTTTTTGGAGAAAGGTTGGAGCTGGTAGATTTCGTGGCATTTCCAGAGCCTTTGCAGTTTGAGATGTTCCTGCTCGGCTGTGACTTGCCATTCCACCTCGCTGTAGAGTCCGCTGGTATAAACGGTTCTTGTAACTCTTTCTCCCTGATGTAAGATGATATTTGGGAGAAAGGTTGGAGCTGGTGGATTGGTCGCCATCTCTGGAGTTAAGCAGTTTAGGATGTTCCCAGAGAAGTTCCTGCTCGGCTGTGACGTGCCATTCCACCTCATCTGTAGTGTCCACTGTTTATAAATGGTTCTTCTCGCTCTTGGAGATGGTGAAGCTTTTCCAGGTAATTGTTATAGATAAACTCTAAGAAAAGAAACACATATCCACATTATAAATCCCATGATTGTAGTGATGAATAATAATGTTATTACGAGGTCTGGTATACGAGGTGATAATGAGGTGACGTCTACTGACCTGCATATTCTTATAGTAGCTCAATAGATTCACCAGAATGAGGACCAACATCGACCACTCCATGATCTTTGATGTCATTTCACTGATCTGTGAAAAAATATCAAAATTAATATAGAAAAAATTGCGCAAAACAAGAACTTTCCGCCCCAGCCGAGGTTTTGCCGCATTAATATTTATTACATGGAGTCATGTGACTGACGGCGATGCCAAAATGGACCTGACCCATTGTCATATGACACCATATCCATTACATTGCGGACGTCACGATCACCATGGTGCTGAGAACGAGCCCAAAGATTATAGGTCCAATTTTTTTCCTATAGAACGGCTTCTAGGGGTGCAAATAAAATCTATACAATAATCCAGAATAATCTCATTAATACCGGATTAAAGGAATTTTACATCGACTGGTTTGTACCAGCAGCTCAGCATGTCAATAACTTGATATTATGTATGAGATATACTGTACATACCTTTACACACTGATCTCCAGCACACAGGTGGGTGTATACAGATACCTTATTTCCAATGACTGGTAATTTATTATATAGGAAAATAAAGTTTCTTATGTTTAGTAAGTGTCTTATAGGATTTACTACATATTTATGTGAGATAAATGTTAACATAATACATATATAGCAATGACAGTACCGCTGCTTTCTATTCAGCATCTTCCTGCAAGAAGCTGAACAATGTTACCAGATGACGCTGTGTTACACCAGCATGTCGCCATCTGACGGCAGAGATCAGAAAATGAAGGGAAATGATCACCTCAGGATCTGAAGTTTTCTACATGTGAACCTAAAGACAAGGACGGTTGGATTCCATTCAAATATTATTTAAGAAAGGATACATGAAACCACTAAGGTCACGGCCATTATGCAGGACGCCAGTCTGAAATGGCTGATGAAGTTTCGGCTTTTGGACAATTTGTAGAGTAGTATGGACTGCCAAAGGTTGTAAAGGCTGCCAAACCCGAATGCAATGCAAGCATTAATCCGGTGAGTTATTGGATAATAGTAGGTCTAGAAAACAAGCAGACAGAGGTTAGAGCAAATCTTATGGAACTAATCACTAATTTACCCTCAGAACTTCCCAATAAATCCTAAATAACGTGTTCTGATATAATAACCCCAGAGATATAATGGATCTATAGAGGGGGGTCTCCTGCTTCCCTATTAGAAAGAGCAGAAAGCCACTAACAAAAAATGGCTTCTGCTCTGGGGGGATTGAGGACACACATCTATTACATGGCCGTCCATTCATTCTAATAAGCCATGTAATACCACTTTAGTGTGTGGCCACCCGGTGATAACCGCTGATCATGATCACCAGGGGTTCAGCTGCCGGACCTACAGTAATTAGCTAATTGCCAGCGGGTCCCTATTTAGTGAAGATGGGACAACCCTATCAACGTAAAACATTTATTAACTTACCGAGAATGTAGCCATCATGGCTGTCCCGACGCATGATGACCATCCAATTGCCAGGAGGATCTTTTGAACCAAGGCCTGACGATCCCCAAAGGCTTCAGCATGGAGCATGATGTACTTATAGTGTAGAAACGTCAGGCCCAGAGCTGAAAAAGAGCAAATGTGCCGAATTAATCCTGTACCACGTGTAAAACAACCTAATAACATCTATGAAGCACGGACCAAACGCTAAACCAACAAGAAACCTTCAATAATGGACGGGAACATTTATCTACATCGTCTAATCCGGACAATTATTATCAGTTGAAATTAACAAAACTTTATTTTTATTTTTTAGAAAATTCTGATTACTACTGTAGACTGAGATGGGGCAGGGTGCGACTGATGCCAAGTCTGAGTCATGTCTGACAGTCTGGTTGCTAGGGATACACTACCTAACAACCACAGTCTTGTCCAGCAATGAGTCCCTAGCAACCAGCCTGCATCTCTCACTGACGTAGTAATCACATTTTTGTAAAAAATAAATGTAGGTTTGACCCCAGAGTAATATAATCAGATATAAGACTTTTTATAATAACCCGCCATCCCGCAGAAGTAAGAGCATATTATAATCACTTCCGTGATATTTACTTACAGGCAATGGCCATTCCTATGAATCCTATTCTAAACAGGATATTTTCGGGAAAGAAATTTCCCGTTTCACTGTAAAAGAAAAAGAAAAACGTTCAATGTTAAATAATATAGAAAAATTGTCAGAATTGTTTCATCTTAATAATCAGCAGTCAGATAATAATCTATAGGACTGAGGAGATGCGTTTCTCTGTCCTCTTGCGGCTCCTCTGGGTAATGGAAGCCATTTTGTTAATTAGATATTTCCTCCTTATTTAAGTAATTACCTTATACATTCCCAAACTATAAAAGTCGTGTAATTCTCCATCTTACCTGATGTACATCAGTGGAGGGGCATGGCTGTTGATAACAGTCAGTGTGTAGCTACCAGAGAGCCAGGCCACACACCAAAAGGCCAAGAAGATGGTGAAGAATCCCAGTCCATTGATTTCCATAATAATGAAAAGTCGCCAATCAATTAGAAAATCGCGCTCTGTGTCAATTCACAGAAAGTAAGACCGCGCAGCTGTCACGTGAATATTTATAACCTCTCATTATCTCTCTGTGACATCATAGCTCCGTGATGTCATCATGATGTCACAGTAAGGTCAGTTCTGCTGCTGTCAAGGGGAATTCCCAACTTCTCAGCTCTCTGTGACATCATAGCTCCGTGATGTCATCATGATGTCACAGTAAGGTCAGTTCTGCTCTGGAGCTGCTATGGTTTAGTATCTGCTATGAACTTATATCTGCTATGGGCTTCGCAGACCCCAAAACACAAGTCATTGATGTAGTGACATTTTCGCGTCTTTTTTCACAGAGGTCAATGTAAGGTCATCTGTTATACTGTGCTAATAAAAAGTATTTACCCCCCTCCATTGATTTTTCCATGTTGTTTTGGGTGATGGCATTGTTTCACAGGGGATTACATTTGGTAAAACAAGACTGACAGGACCAATGATGGCATCACCCCCACATAACACAACCTCTAACATTTATATGAAATAACTGAGACCCAGACCAAGATGTGGGGTAAAGTGGGGGTCGGCCACAGCTTTTATTATTAACAATAAATTTGAGGACGTTGTCCGCTGGTTGGATAAACACATTGCAAGATAAACAGGTCACCCTGGGTGCCAGAACATTGCAGGCGCGATGGGCATGCTCCAGTTGTTTCCGGGTGATTTCACGAGCGGTAGAGACAAGATCCTCCTAGAACCGCCGCTGTGACATCTGGAACAGAACAAAATGATCAAAACAGGATGAACATAAAAACTCTGAAACAATTATCAACAAAATGACATTTAAGGCTATGTTCACACGCAAACTCAAAAACGTATGAAAATACGGAGCTGTTTTCAGGCGAAAATAACTCCTGATTTTCAGACTTTTTTTAACAACTCGCGTTTTTCGCGGCGTTCTTTACGGACATTTTTGGAGCTGTTTTTCAATAGAGTCAATGAAAAACGCCTCCACAAACGCCCCAAGAAATGACCTGCACTTCTTTTGACGAGCCGACATTTTACGCGCCGTATTTTGACAGCGACGCGTAAAATAAAGGCTCGTGGGAACAGAACATCGTAATTCCCATTGAAAGCAATGGGCAGATGTTTGTAGGCGTATTAGGGGCGATTTTTCAGGCGGAATTCGAGGCTTAAAACTCCCGAATTACGTCTGAAACCACTGCGTGTGAACATACCCTAACTCCTTAACAAGATGCCACATACATGTACGTGACAGTCATTAAGGGAAAGTATGGAGCGGGATCACGGGCTGAGCTCGCTCCATACTTAGCGGGTATTCGCTGTGTAATATAGCCAACACCTCACTGCAACGGACAGAATCAAAAATCACTTTGTCTTCCCGTTTAACCCCTTAGATGCCACAGTCAATCACGACCGCAGCATCTAAAGCATTAGAATGAGAGGGGCGACCCCCTCTGACGTGCCCTTGTGCCCCCACGATGCTCTAGCGGGATGCCGATGGTTATCATGGCAGCCCGGGGGCCTAATGAAGGGTCTGCCATCTTTGTTCTCCGGCAGGGCTTCATAGGTGGCTGTAAAAATCATGATATACTGCAATACTTTAGTATTGCAGTGGATCGTGTGAGCAATCCAATGATTGCTGGTTCAAGTCCACTAGGGGGACTTCTAAACTGAATTTTAAAAAGTTAAATAAAGTTTTTTGCAAATATCCCAAAAAATAATATTTAAATTTCTAAAAAATTCCCCCTCTTCCCATTTTTTCTCTAAAGTAATGTTGAACAACATATAAGTTAGAACAACTCATATCGCCGCGTTTGCAAAAGTCCGAACTATGAGGGTATGTTCACACGAGGTCATTAGGTCATTACGTCCGTAATTGACGGACGTATTTCGGCCGCAAGTACCGGACCGAACACAGTGCAATCATGTTTTCAGTACGAGACAGTTGTCCGGCAGCGAGGCAGGGACTCCTAGCGTCATACATAACTATAATGCTAGGAGACCGGCTCCCTGCACTGTGTTCGGTCCGGTACTTGCGGCCAAAATACGTCCGTCAATTACGGACCTAATGACCTCGTATGAACATACCCTTACAATCTAATGTTATCTAACCCACTCGCTGAACAGCTTAAAAAAAACAAAAAAAAATGTTTAAAACACCCAATTTGCTGTTTTTTGGTCACGTTAGTTTCCCCAAAAAATAGAATAAAAACTAGTCAAAAAGACGCACCCCAAAATGGTAACAACAAAAGCTCGCCTCGCAAAAAATAAGCCCTCACATCGCTCAATCAATGGAAACATAAAAAAGTTATGGCTCTCAGATTTTTGCGACGCAAAACTAATTTTTTTTAACAAATAGTTTTCCAAAGTGGTAAAACATGAAAAAATATAAAGTCGATATCACCGTAATCGTATTAATCCGTAGAATAAAGTGAACATGTAGTTATTACTGCACAATAGACGCCGTAAAAACGAAATCCCCCAGAAATGGCGCATTTGCTTTTTTTTTTTTTTTTGCTAATTTCACCCAACAAATAGTAATAAACTAAAATAAAAAAAACTACATTGGTCGTGTCATTAAGGAGTCAAATCAAGAGAGGGAGTGGGGGAGGGAAAGACGCCAAGCTGCAGGGTCCAAAGAGGACGAAGGGCATTACTATCTTATAGGGAGCTCTATAGCCCCCCTACCATGTGATCACTGGCCAATCCCTGTAGATCATGATGATGTGATGCCACCCCCCATTTATTTATGCTAAGGGCTTATTCAGACGAACGGGATATACGTCCGTGCAACGCGCGTGATTTTCACACACAGACCTTCCCCACCGTGCAGACATGTGCGTGATTTTTACGCTGCGTGAGTCCGTTGCGAAAAAGTCACTACATGTCCGTTCTTTGGGCGTTTTTCACGCATCACGCACCCATTGAAGTCAATGCCACACGGAAGCACTTCCGTGCGGACTGCATTTTTCACACAAGACTTGTTAAGTCTATGTAAATGAGTTGAGAAAACTTGGCCAAACAAGCACCAACCAGGAAGTGGATTTTCACTTGTTGGGTGTCACGGCACAGGGTGTGGACCCACTGGGCCGTACCGCGTAGCGGGAAAGCAGCTGGCCAACAAGGTACAAAACAATGTCTATAGTTCTGAACGGGTAGCTGAGGCAAAGTAGACAGTGGCAAGAACACGACTTGGCTTTCACAGCAGGTAACGATTGTACGGGATGCAGGGCACAGGCAGCAGGAATGGGTAACACTGGGAACTAGAAAACACTGGGAGACCTTTAGCAAGACAGACTAGGGTATACAATGCCCAGCTAGCTTGCCCGACAGACCCTATGAATGCCCCCACACTATAATGCCCCCACAGTTTAATGCCACCACACAGTATAGTGGCCCCCCATAGCTGCCCCCACACAGTATAATGCTCCCCATAGCAGCCCCCACACAGTATAATGCCCCTTATAGCTGACCACCACAGAATAATGTCCCCATAGTTGAACCCCTACAGTATAATGCGCCCATTGTTGCCCCTCACACTATAATGCCCCCCAGAGCTGCGCCAACAGTATAATGCCCCTATAGCTGCCCCCACAGTATATTGCCACCCATAGCTGCCACATAAAGTATAATGCCCCCCTACAGCATAAAGCCCCCATAGCTGTCTCATTCAGTATAATGCCCCCTCAGCAGCTGCCATATAACGCCCCCCCCTCCAATACCCAGTATAATGCCCCAATAAGTATGTACCTAATAGAAAACTTATAACATAATTACTTACCTATCCCCGTTCCCACGATGGGTGGAGGATCCTTCTCCTCTGCACTGTGCTGTGAGTGACTCGGCGCAGACAGGCTTAGGGGCCTGGTTGCATTTGCGACCCCTATAGCTACGCCACTGCCCTCATCTATAAAGAGCGTCTCTCTGGTGGAACCAGCACATCCGTGTATTACATAGAGGGTCAGTATTTGGTTCCCTGGTGGTCTTGGGTAAGGAAAATGTAATGACGGGGGTAGGGAAACGGACAAGTTAGCCCTAATCTACCCGCCACTCTGTCCCTGCCTACTTGCAACGACCCGCCCTAGGCGACGGGGTACAACTGGGCGGCGGTCCCTATGCTCAGTAAGTGCAAGAGACAAACAGACAAGGGAACACAAAGCAAAGGGAAATGGGGCAGTTGCCCACGGCAACACCTTGAGCAAAAAGAGTGGTGAACGAGCCGAGTCAAACCAGGAGTGCACGAGGTACCAAACGCAGAGCAGGAGAGTAGTCAGCAAGCCAGGGTCAGTATGGAGCAGGATCAAATAGTCAGAAGCTGTAGCTGGGCCAGGAAACCACACGAGAAGAATCACAAGCAAAGGAGGAACAGGAAAGGCAGGTATAAATAGACAGAGGGCGGGAGCTAGCTCCGTCTGGCCAGGCTGCGATAGGCTCTCCCACTCCTAAGCCTGCCATCCTGAGTGGTGGAAGCTGGAGTCAGTCTCAGAGACATAGACTCAGGTGCAGACTGATTACCTATGGGCGTATACACAGAAGTTGTGCCTGGCAGATCCTTTACAGTACCCCCCCTTTTATGAGGGGCCACCGGACCCTTTCTAAGTGGACCTGGTTTTTTGGGGAAACGAAGGTGGAACCTCCTGACCAATACCCCAGCGTGAACATCCCGGGCGGGTACCCAAGTCCTCTCCTCAGGCCCGTATCCTCTCCAATGGACCAGGTACTGGAGGGAGCCTTGGACTATCTTGCTGTCCACAATCTTGGCCACCTCGAATTCCACCCCCTCAGGGGTGAGAATGGGAACAGGAGGTTTCCTCGAGGGAGCCAAGGACGGGGAGCAGCGTTTAAGGAGGGAGGCATGAAACACGTCATGTATTCGAAAAGATGAGGGCAACTCCAGTCGGAAGGAGACAGGATTGAGGACTTCAATGACCTTATACGGCCCAATAAACCGGGGAGCAAACTTCTTGGACGGGACCTTAAGGCGCAAGTTCCTAGACGATAACCACACCAGATCCCCGACCATAAACAAGGGGTTCGCAGAACGTCTTCTATCAGCCTGAGTTTTTTGTACGCTCTGGGACGCCTCTAGGTTCTTCTGAACCTGGGCCCAGACTGTGCACAGTTCCCGATGAACGACCTCTACCTCGGGATTGTTGGAACTACCAGGTGAGACGGAGGAGAACCGTGGATTAAACCCAAAATTACAGAAAAAGGGGGAGACCCCTGACGAGTTACTGACCCGGTTATTAAGGGAAAATTTGGCGAGGGGAATGAATGAGACCCAATCATATTGACAGTCAGAGATAAAACACCTTAAATATTGTTCTAGAGATTGATTAGTCCTCTCAGTTTTACCATTAGTTTCAGGATGGAAGGCAGAGGAGAAGGACAGATCAATCTCCAACTTTTTACAGAAGGCTCTCCAAAACAATGAAACAAATTGTACCCCTCTGACCGAAACAATATTGACAGGGACCCCATGGAGACGCAGGATGTGTTTGACAAACAAGGTAGCTAACGTCTTGGCATTAGGTAGTTTCTTGAGGGGCACAAATTGGCACATCTTACTGAAGCGGTCTACTACCACCCACACCACCGACTTGCCTTGAGATGGAGGCAAATCGGTGATAAAATCCATGGAGATATGGGTCCAAGGTCTCTGGGGAATGGGCAAAGAACGTAGTAAGCCCGCTGGTCGAGACCTGGGAGTCTTGGACCTAGCACAAACCTCACAAGCGGCGAAGTAGGCCTTAACGTCTTTAGGCCACCAATAGTTTCTGGCAATGAGGTGTTTGGTACCCAGGACGCCTGGATGACCAGATAGTGCGGAGTCATGATTTTCCCTAAGTACCCTTAGCCGGTATTGCAGGGGAACAAACAGCTTGTCCTCAGGAAGGTTCCCGGGAGCTGAACCTTGATCAGCCGCAATTTCAGAGACTAAATCAGAATCAATAGAAGAAATGATTATACCAGGAGGCAAAATTCAAGCAGGATCTTCCTCCGAAGGAGGGCTGGCCACGAAGCTACGCGACAGTGCATCGGCCTTAATATTTTTAGACCCAGCCCTATAGGTAACCAAAAAGTTGAATCTGGTAAAAAATAGTGCCCATCGAGCTTGTCTCGGGTTTAGCCTCCGGGCAGATTCTAGGAAAACCAGATTCTTGTGGTCGGTAAGGACGTTACCTGGTGCCTAGCCCCCTCCAGGAAGTGGCGCCACTCTTCAAATGCCCATTTAATGGCTAAGAGTTTGCGGTTGCCAATATCATAGTTACTCTCAGTGTGCGAAAACTTCCTGGAGAAGTAGGCACAGGGACGGAGATGGGTGAGGGACCTGGTACAAGACAGCCCCCACTCCCACCTCGGATGCGTCAACTTCCACGATAAATGGCTCCATTTGGTTGGGCTGAACCAGCACCGTGGCCGAAATAAAGCACTTCTTAAGGACCTCAAAAGCCTGGACAGCCTCAGGGGGCCAGTGGAGGAGATCAGCACCTTTGCGAGTGAGGTCCGTAAGAGGCTTAGCGATGACCGAGAAGTTAGCAATAAATCTCCTGTAATAATTAGCGAACCCCAAGAAACACTGTAACGCCTTCAGGGAGGCAGGTTGGACCCATTCCGCCACAGCTTGGACCTTGGCGGGGTCCATGCAGAATTCATGAGGAGTGAGGATTTGACCCAAAAATGGTATCTCCTGTACCCCAAACAAACATATTTTGGTTTTCGCAAACAGTTTGTTTTCCCGAAGGACCTGGAGCACCTTCCTGACATGCTCAATGTGGGAGGACCAGTCCTTGGAAAACACCAGTATGTCATCAAGGTACACTACAAGAAATACCCCCAGGTAATCTCTTAAAATCTAACTTCTGAAATTCTGGAAGACCGCAGGAGCATTACAAAACCCAAAGGGCATGACGAGGTATTCGAAATGACCTTCGGGCATGTTAAACGCAGTCTTCCACTCATCCCCCTCTTTGATGCGGATAAGGTTATACGCCCACCGTAGATCAAACTTAGAGAACCATTGGGCCCCCTGAACCTGATTAAAGAGACCAGGAATCAAAGGAAGGGGATACTGGTTCCTTACAGTGACCTTATTCAAGTTACGGTAGTCAATGCATGGCCTAAGACCACCATCCTTCTTCCCTACGTAGAAGAAGCCAGCACCTACCGGAGAAGTAGAGGGGCGAATGTAACCCTTGGCCAGGCATCCCTGGATATACTCTCTCATGGCTTCACGTTCGGGACAAGAAAGATTAAATATCCTACCCTTAGGGAGCTTAGCTCCTGGTACCAATTCGATAGCGCAATCGTATTCTCTATGAGGAGGTAACACTTCGCAGGCCTCCTTAGAGAAAACATTAGCAAAGTCCTGAACAAACTCAGGTAGCGTGTTCACCTCCTCAGGGGGAGAAATAGAATTAACAGAAAAACATGACGTCAAGCATTCATTACCCCATTTGGTAAGCTCCCCAGTATTCCAGTCAAACGTGGGATTATGCAACTGCAACCAGGGAAGGCCTAAAACCAAATCGGACGATAATCCCTGCATCAACAGTACAGAGCACTGCTCCAAATGCATGGAGCCAACAAGGAGTTCAAAAACAGGGGTATGCTGTGTAAAATAACCATTAGCAAGAGGAGTGGAGTCGATACCCACTACCGGGACAGGTTTAGGCAAATCAATTAAAGGCATAGCTAGAGATCTGGCAAATTCCACAGACATGATATTAGTAGAAGACCCTGAATCCACGAAGGCACTGCCGGTAGCAGACCTACCACCAAAAGAGACCTGAAAGGGAAGCAAGATTTTATTACGTTTCATATTTACGGGAAATACCTGTGCGCCCAAGTGACCTCCCCGATGATAACTTAGGCGCGGAAGTTTTCCGGCTGCTTATTCTTACGCCTAGGACAGTTGTTCACTTGATGCTTGTCATCTCCACAGTAGAAGCAGAGACCATTCTTCCTGCGGAACTCTCTATGTTGTCGGGGGGACACGGAGGCCCCGAGTTGCATAGGTACCTCCGAGTCTGCCGTGGAAGAGCGAAGCAACGGGACCTCAGGAGGCATCATGGGGGAGTCAGAGGGGAAAACACAAAAACGTTCAAGTTGTCGTTCCCTGAGACGTCGGTCAAGTCGTACCGCTAAAGCCATAACCTGGTCAAGGAAGTCAGAAGAGGGATAGCTAACTAGCAGGTCTTTCAGGGCGTTCGACAGACCCAACCTAAACTGGCACCTTAAGGCAGGGTCATTCCACCGAGAAGCTACGCACCACTTCCTAAAGTCAGAACAATACTCCTCAACAGGTCTCTTACCCTGACGTAAGTTCACCAGCTGACTCTCAGCAAAGGCAGTCCTGTCAGTCTCGTCATAAATGAGTCCGAGAGCAGAAAAGAAACGATCAACGGAGGAAAGTTCAGGGGCGTCAGGAGCCAAGGAGAAGGCCCACTCTTCGGGCCCTTCCTGGAGCCGGGACATAATAATACGCACCCGCTGGCTCTCAGAACCTGAGGAGTGAGGCTTTAAGCGAAAGTAGAGCCTACAACTCTCCCGAAAGGAGAGAAAAGTCCTCCGGTCCCCTGAGAACCGGTCAGGCAACTTGAGGTGGGGTTCAAGAGGTGAGGTGAGGGGCACTACCATGGTAGCGTCAGGCTGGTTGACCCTCTGAGCCAGGGCCTGGACCTGTAGGGAGAGACCCTGCATTTGCTGGGCCAGGGTCTCAAGGGGGTCCATAGTAGTGTCAGGGACCAGGGTAGACTAGGTATATGGGCTTGTGATTATGTAATGACGGGGGTAGGGAAACGGAGAAGTGAGCCCTAATCTACCCGCCACTCTGTCCCTGCCTACTTGCAACGACCCGCCGTAGGCGACGGGGTACAACTGGGCGGCGGTCCCTACGCTCAGTAAGTGCAAGAGACAAACAGACAAGGGAACACAAAGCAAAGGGAAATGGGGCAGTTGCCCACGGCAGCACCGTGAGCAACAAGATTGGTGAACGAGCCGAGTCAAAGCAGGAGTGCACGAGGTACCAAACGCAGAGCAGGAGAGTAGTCAGAAAGCCAGGGTCAGTATGGAGCAGGATCAAATAGTCAGAAGCTGTAGCTGGGCCAGGAAACCACACGAGAAGAATCACAAGCAAAGGAGGAACAGGAAAGGCAGGTATAAATAGACAGAGGGCGGGAGATAGCTCCGTCTGGCCAGGCTGCGATAGGCTCTCCCACTCCTAAGCCTGCCATCCTGAGTGGTGGAAGCTGGAGTCAGTCTCAGAGACATAGACTCGGGTGCAGACTGATTACCTATGGGCGTATACACAGAAGTTGTGCCTGGCAGATCCTTTACAGAAAAGGTAAATTGCTGTCTCCTTGGTGGTCTAATAGTTTACCATCCTCCACAGGCTCTAGTGGTGTGTCTGGCCGCTGACGGGAAGCTGAATGCAATATTCACATCGTGATCGAATTCCCTCCCCACCCACCATCGATCATACAGATCATGGAATAACATTCGCAACCCCTCAAAAACCTTAAATAAAAGTCAAGCGTACAATATAGTTGGAAGTAAAAGGCTGTGGTGTTTATTATGGGTAACATAAAAATATTAATAAATCTTTATAATCAACTTGAATGAATTAATAAATAAATAATTAAATAAATAATGTCCAATAATGAAACGTCCAATAAACAAGCACTTGTCCACACAGCATTAGCTGCTAGACAACCCACTAACAAACTCCGTGACGGGGATTCTGTCCTTGAACAAGGGAGGGTGGGCGGGAATTCTGTCCTTGAACAAGGGAGGGTGGGCGGGAATTCTGTCCTTGAACAACGGAGGGTGGGCGGGAATTCTGTCCTTGAACAAGGGAGGGTGAGCGGGAATTCTGTCCTTGAACAAGGGAGGGTGGGCGGGAATTCTGTCCTTGAACAAGGCGGGGCGGGGCTGCTTCAAACAGCTTCTTCAGACAATCTGCCGATCGGACCAGACATCCTTTTATCCTACAGGATTTCCCGCCGCTCAGCTCCTCAAACCAATCCCTGGACTGTTGCCAACATCTGCCTGGTCACAAGGTCAAACCTGAGGAAACTTCTAGAACAAGGTAAATACCGTAAAGCCACACCCCAAAGAAGGGGTGTGAGAAGACACCAAAAGACAAAATAGGGGGAAAAGCAGAATATAGGAAAAACAAGGGAACAGAATAAGGGAAAAGAAAGAAGAAAAAAGGGTAAAAGGGGATGCGAAGTGATCCCATGTGTCCCCCACGCTATTCGCTCTAAAGGGGGGGCCTCTCATTAGGTTTAATAAGGGGCCGCCAGGCTCCCCTGAGTCCGGACTATCACGTGTACACATTTTGTAGCAAGATTTTTTTATTGATAAAATGTACGTCTTATAGTGTAAAAAATATATTTATATTTTTCATAAATCTGAATTTTGCTACAAAAACATTGAGACGTTCTTATTCCTCCAGGTTCATGAGGACAGATCTATGGAAGACTCAGGATTATTATTATTATTGACAGTAATGAAGACAAAACCAGGTTTCAGGTGGTAGAAAATGACTTTACTAAACCGTTTTATAAGCCAACAAACAAGGACCATGAGAATAGTAAACAGTCCGCTGCTTCTCTCCTTGTGGTAAGATGATATTTGGGAGAAAGGTTGGAGGTGGTGGATGTCTCGGCACTTGGTTGTATAACCGGAGCTTCTGCAGTTTGAGATGTTCCTGCTCGGCTGTGACGTGCCATTCCACCTCGCTGTAGAGTCCGCTGGTTATAAACGGATCTTGTAGATCTTTCTCCCTGATGTAAGTTGTTTTTTGGAGAAAGCTTGGAGCTGGTAGATTTCGTGGCATTTCTAGAGCCTTTGCAGTTTGAGATGTTCCTGCTCGGCTGTGACTTGCTATTCCACCTCGCTGTAGAGTCCGCTGGTTATAAACGGTTCTTGTAGCTCTTTCCCCCTGATGTAAGATGATATTTGGGAGAAAGGTTGGAGCTGGTGGAGTGGTCGCCATCTCTGGAGTTAAGCAGTTTAGGATGTTCCCAGAGAAGTTCCTGCTCGGCTGTGACGTGCCATTCCACCTCATCTGTAGTGTCCATTGTTTATAAATGGTTCTTCTCGCTCTTGGAGATGGTGAAGCTTTTCCAGGTAATTGTTATAGATAAACTCTAAGAAAAGAAACAAATATCCACATTATAAACCCCATGATTGTAGAGATGAATAATAATGTTATTACGAGGTCTGGTATACGAGGAGATAATGAGGTGACGTCTACTGACCTGCATATTCTGATAGTAGCTCAATACATTCACCAGAATGAGGACCAACATCGACCACTCTATGATCTTTGATGTCATTTCACTGATCTGTTAAAAAAATATCAAAATTAATATAGAAAAAATTGCGCAAAACAAGAACTTTCCACCCCAGCCGAGGTTTTGCCGCATTAATGTTTATTACATGGAGTCATGTGACTGACGGCGATGCCAAAATGGACCTGACCCATTGTCATATGACACCATATCCATTACATTGCGGACGTCACGATCACCATGGTGCTGAGAACGAGCACAAAGATTATAGGTCCAATTGTTTTCCTATAGAACGGCTTCTAGGGGTACAAATAAAATCTATACAATAATCCAGAATAATCTCATTAATACCGGATTAAAGGAATTTTACATCGACTGGTTTGTACCAGCAGCTCAGCATGTCAATAACTTGATATTATGTATGAGATATACTGTACATACCTTTACACACTGATCTCCAGCGCACAGGTGGGTGTATACGGATACCTTATTTCCAATGACTGGTAATTTATTATATAGGAAAATAAAGTTTCTTATGTTTAGTAAGTGTCTTATAGGATTTACTACACTTTTATGTAAGATAAATGTTAATATAATACATATATAGCAATGACAGTACCGCTGCTTTCTATTCAGCATCTTCCTGCAAGAAGCTGAACAATGTTACCAGATGACGCTGTGTTACACCAGCATATCGCCATCTGACGGCAGAGATCAGAAAATAAAGGGAAATGATCACCTCAGGATCTGAAGTTTTCTACATGTGAACCTAAAGACAAGGACGGTTGGATTCCATTCAAATATTATTTAAGAAAGGATACATGAAACCACTAAGGTCACGGCCATTATGCAGGACGCCAGTCTGAAATGGCTGATGAAGTTTCGGCTTTCGGACAATTTGTAGAGGAGTATGGACTGCCAAAGGTTGTAAAGGCTGCCAAACCCGAATGCAATGCAAGCATTAATCCGGTGAGTTATTGGATAATAGTAGGTCTAGAAAACAAGCAGACAGAGGTTAGAGCAAATCTTATGGAACTAATCACTAATTTACCCTCAGAACTTCCCAATAAATCCTAAATAACGTGTTCTGATATAATAACCCCAGAGACATAATGGATATAGAGGGGGGTCTCCTGCTTCCCTATTAGACAGAGCAGAAAGCCACTAACAAAAAATGGCTTCTGCTCTTGGGGGATTGAGGACACACATCTATTACATGGCCGTCCATTCATTCTAATAAGCCATGTAATACCACTTTAGTGTGTGGCCACTCGGTGATAACCGCTGATCATGATCACCAGGGGTTCAGCTGCCGGACCTACAGTAATTAGCTAATTGCCAGCGGGTCCCTATTTAGTGAAGATGGGACAACCCTATCAACGTAAAACATTTATTAACTTACCGAGAATGTAGCCATCATGGCTGTCCCGACGCATGATGACCATCCAATTGCCAGGAGGATCTTTTGAACCAAGGCCTGACGATCCCCAAAGGCTTCAGCATGGAGCATGATGTACTTATAGTGTAGAAACGTCAGGCCCAGAGCTGAAAAAGAGCAAATGAGCCGAATTAATCCTGTACCACGTGTAAAACCACCTAATAACATCTATGAAACGCGGACCAAATGCTAAACCCAACAAGAAACCTTCAATAATGGACGGGAACATTTATCTGCATCGTCTAATCCGGACAATTATTATCAGTTGAAATTAACAAAACTTTATTTTTATTTTTTAGAAAATTCTGATTACTACTGTAGACTGAGATGGGGCCAGGGTGCGACTGATGCCAAGTCTGAGTCACGTCTGACAGTCTGGTTGCTAGGGATACACTACCTAACAACCACAGTCTTGTCCAGCAATGAGTCCCTAGCAACCAGCCTGCATCTCTCACTGACGTAGTAATCACATTTTTGTAAAAAATAAATGTAGGTTTGACCCCAGAGTAATATAATCAGATATAAGACTTTTTATAATAACCCGCCATCCCCCAGAAGTAAGAGCATATTATAATCACTTCCGTGATATTTACTTACAGGCAATGGCCATTCCTATGAATCCTATTCTAAACAGGATATTTTCGGGAAAGAAATTTCCCGTTTCACTGTAAAAGAAAAAGAAAAACGCTCAATGTTAAATAATATAGAAAAATTGTCAGAAATGTTTTATCTTAATAATCAGCAGTCAGATAATAATCTATAGGACTGAGGAGATGCGTTTCTCTGTCCTCTTGCGGCTCCTCTGGGTAATGGAAGCCATTTTGTTAATTAGATATTTCCTCCTTATTTAAGTAATTACCTTATACATTCCCAAACTATAAAAGTCGTGTAATTCTCCATCTTACCTGATGTACATCAGTGGGGGGGCATGGCTGTTGATAACAGTCAGTGTGTAGCTACCAGAGAGCCAGGCCACACACCAAAAGGCCAAGAAGATGGTGAAGAATCCCAGTCCATTGATTTCCATAATAATGAAAAGTCGCCAATCAATTAGAAAATCGCGCTCTGTGTCAATTCACAGAAAGTAAGACCGCGCAGCTGTCAGGGGAATATTTATAACCTCTCATTATCTCTCTGTGACATCATAGCTCTGTGATGTCATCATGATGTCACAGTAAGGTCAGTTCTGCTGCTATCAAGGGGAATTCCCAACTTCTCAGCTCTCTGTGACATCATAGCTCCGTGATGTCATCATGATGTCACAGTAAGGTCAGTTCTGCTCTGGAGCTGCCATGGTTTAGTATCTGCTATGAACTTATATCTGCTATGGGCTTCGCAGACCCCAGAACACAAGTCATTGATGTAGTGACATTTTAGCGTCTTTTTTCACAGAGGTAAATGTAAGGTCATCTGTTATACTGTGCTAATAAAAAGTATTTACCCCCCTCCATTGATTTTTCCATGTTGTTTTGGGTGATGGCATTGTATCACAGGGGATTAAATTAGGTAAAACAAGACTGACAGGACCAATGATGTCATCACGCCCACATAACACAACCTCTAACATTTATATGAAATAACTGAGACCCAGACCAAGATGTGGGGTAAAGTGGGGTCGGCCACAGCTTTTATTATTAACAATAAATTTGAGGACGTTGTCCGCTGGTTGGATAAACACATTGCAAGATAAACATGTCACCCTGGGTGCCAGAACATTGCAGGCGCGATGGACATGCTCCAGTTGTTTCCGGGTGATTTCACGCACAGTAGAGACAAGATCCTCCTAGAACCGCCGCTGTGACATCTGGAACAGAACAAAATGATCAAAACAGGATGAACATAAAAACTCTGAAACAATTATCAACAAAATGACATTTAAGGCTATGTTCACACGCAAACTCAAAAACGTCTGAAAATACGGAGCTGTTTTCAGGCGAAAATAACTCCTGATTTTCAGACTTTTTTTAACAACTCGCGTTTTTCGCGGCGTTCTTTACGGACATTTTTGGAGCTGTTTTTCAATGGAGTCAATGAAAAACGCCTCCACAAACGCCCCAAGAAATGACCTGCACTTCTTTTGACGAGCCGTCATTTTACGCGCCGTATTTTGACAAAGGCTCGTGGGAACAGAACATCGTAATTCCCATTGAAAGCAATGGGCAGATGTTTGTAGACGTATTATGGGTGTTTTTTAATGCGTAATTCGAGGCTTAAAACTCCCGAATTACGTCTGAAACCACTGCGTGTGAACATACCCTAACTCCTTAACAAGATTCCTCATACATGTACGTGGCAGTCGTTAAGGGAAAGTATGGAGCGGGATCACGGGCTGAGCTCGCTCCTTACTTAGCGGGTATTCGCTGTGTAATATGGCCAACACCTCACTGCAACGGACAGAATCAAAAATCACTTTGAGTCTTCCCGTTTAACCCCTTAGATGCCACAGTCAATCCCGACCGCAGCATCTAAAGCATTAGAATGAGAGGGGCGACCCCCACCGACGTGCCCTTGTGCCCCCACGATGCTATAGCGGGATGCCGATGGTTATCATGGCAGCCCGGGGGCCTAATGAAGGGTCTGCCATCTTTGTTCTCCGGCAGGGCTTCATAGGTGGCTGTAAAAATCATGATATACTGTAATACTTTAGTATTGCAGTGGATCGTGTGAGCAATCCAATAATCGCTGGTTCAAGTTGTCGTGGAAGTCCATCGCTCAAAATATATTAGACTGAAATTTATACGAGTCCCAACAGACTCTCAAGGCCAGACTCCATTAGTCAGTATCCTAATTAGGATATTTCACCGATATATATCGAGAGAGGAGAAGAAAACACACAGACTCGCTTATATGTTCAAAATGCTCCTCTGAAGGATTTATTACCAAACTCAAACTGTTAAACTGAAATTCAGAAGGGGTGTCGGCTTGAGGTAAACCAATCAGAGACAATGTAACAGTATTTGTTATTCAGTAAAAAGCATACAATAAAATACATCCCAGATACATCATTATAATTCTTCACACATTATGTTTACAAGTGTCTTATCTCTCTTTTGGACAGAATGTCCTCGTGGAGATGGGGGAGACCTTCCCTCACGCATACTTGCCATCCCCCCATCTCACGCCCTATCCAACTTCACATGGGAACCAAGGTCAAAGATAAAACATACGAAATCAACATTACTTGTATTAAAGGAACAATGACTTTCCTATTCACTACAAAAGAACCAAGATGAGAACTCCAGACAAGATGGGAACTCCAGACAAGATGGCTGCTGCACGAAACTAAATCATTTAAACATTATCATCACTTTCACATATTACATATCTTAGTAATTTGGCCTCCTGCTTGATAATTCACAATGTAATTTCATACAGAGAATATAAGCAAATAAATCATCCACTAGGGGGACTTCTAAACTGAATTTTAAGGCTATGTTCACACGGGGTATTTTGCCGAGTTTTTTGACGCGGAAACCGCGTCGCAAAACTCGGCAAAAACGGCCCGAGAACGCCTCCCATTGATTTCAATGGGAGGCGTCGGCGTGTTTTTCCCGCGAGCAGTAAAACTGCCTCGCGGGAAAAAGAAGCGACATGCCCTATCTTCGGGCGCTTCCGCCTCTGACCTCCCATTGACTTCAATGGGAGGCAGGAGAAAGCGTATTTCTCGCTGTTTTATGCCCGCGGCGCTCAATAGCCGCGGGCGAAAAACGGCGCGATAATCGCCGCGAAAATCGGCGTCCAGGGAGAGGAATATCTGCCTCAAAGTTCCAAACGGAATTTTGAGGCAGATATTCCTCCACCAAAATACTCCGTGTGAACATAGCCTAAAAAGTAAAATAAAGTTTTTTGCAAATATCCCAAAAAATAATATTTACATTTCTAAAAAATTCCCTCTTCCCATTTTTTCCCTAAAGTAATGTTAAACAACATATAAGTTAGTATAATTGCAGACACTGAAGCGCCTAGGGAGAGTGTCAGGGACTGCGAGGGGTTAAAGAAGGATGGAACGTTTAAATAATGCCCAGGACCAGTATTGGTGAACAAGGGGTAAGAGGGGAGTGGTTAAGGAGATATAAGGCTGGGGTTTGGGGCAGAACGCCCTCTTACCTCCAAGCTGCAGCAGGAGAAACATCCTCTGGTGGAGCTGGGAGATTCAGAGCCTTTTTTCCTGTCGTTTCGGCGGACAGTCTTGCACTGATGGTGGAGGATCTTTTGCGGCAGGTGGCACAGCGGGTGGCTTTGGAGGGGCCTGTCTGGCTGGAATCCCTGTTGGCGGATGGGAGAAGGAGTGGATCGGATTGGGGCATTGCTGCTTCTCACCCCCGGTCTCCTCCGGTCCCCTGCCAGCAGGGGTCGAGGCCGGGTGGGGATTGTTCTAGTGAGTGTAGGGTCAGGGGAACGTCTGGTCCGGTTTGCCCTTCTCCTGCCTCATCTAATTTTTCTCCTGTAGGTTCGGTGAGGGAGCGTTCCAGGCGAGGGAGGAAACGTCGTTCTGGAAGACATCGCCGCCACGGCCATCGCAGACGTCGCAGATCGGGTGGCGCGAAGAGGCATGGTCGGCGGTCTTCCTCGTCATCCAGCGAAGGATTCTCCTCCTCGTCAGCGTCATCAGCATCTGCCTCATCGGAGTCGCGGAAGAGGTCTTCGCGGAGATCATCACGGCCGCAGGGACACAGTCGACGCCGGGAGGTGCGGCACTTGTCGGAGGATCGTGAGCAGCTGTCCCAGGTTGTTCCTCCCGCCGGGTCGGTGGAGGAGGTTCAGGCCATGGTTCCAGTGCCGCGGCAAGTGGCTGAAGGACCCTCTGGAGTCGGTGGGACCTCTGGGAGCGGTGAGTCGGCCTGCGGTGACGCATGGCTTAATAAATCTAAGGCATCGGGTACGGATCTGATTTCTGTTTTAAAAGCCGTGGTGGCTGGTTTGAATGTGAACGAGGGAACGTCAGTTCCCTCTGTGCCACCAGGGGGGGCTAGGCTCCCCTCTGAGAGAGAAAATACTTTAGCTAGTCTAAAGTTTCGGGATTCTTTGTTTTGTGGGGTCGCTCCTCTCGGGACTCATTTGTCAGCGGAGATCAAGGACAAAATTATGAGGAATGAATTTGTGGATATTTGGTCCTTGGTCTCTGTGGAGCAGGTGACTGTCGATAAGGAGCGGGTATTTGAGAGAGGTTCAGATAAAAAAGTTAAGGTCGCGAAAACTTTTGGCAACTGGGTACAGTGTTATGCTACACTGGCTCATGTTATTTGCCAGCGCTACTCCGTAAAAGGGGCCGAGTTGTTTGTTTACTTTGACACAATTTTCAGCGCCCACAGGCTGCACGGAGGTGCAGCCTGGTGGCGTTACGATGAAGAATTTAGGCGTCGTTTGGCTGTGTCGCCGGATATTAGTTGGGCGACAAAGGCAACGGATGTTTGGTTGCAGCTCATCTTAGCGCAAGGGAGCAGACAACAACGCCCCTTTCCCAGTGCGGCCGAAGCGCCAGGCCCCGTCCCTGGAGCTGCGGCCGCTAGGCCCACGGGAGCCTGCTGGCTCTACAACGAGGGTCATTGTCGGTTCTTTGCCACGTGCAAATTCCGACATGAATGCTCCATCTGTGGGTGCGCTCATTCGGCGCTCAGGTGTTTCCGGAGAGGTAAGCAGCCGGCCAAGGCACCTCCTTCCGGCGCAGCGGAGAACGCCGGTGGACGTTCTCGAGATGGGCCCATGGTTTGAGCGGTACCACAGGAGACGGGAAGCAGAGGTGCTCACTAGTGGGTTTTCCTATGGTTTTGAGATCCCTTTTGAATATTCTGCAACATTGTCATTGGCTGACAATTTGAAGTCGATCAATGAGAATGTCGGTGTTGCGCGTCTAAAATTGGCAAAGGAAGTTGAGTTGGGGTGGATGGCAGATCCATTTCGCGAGCCGCCGTATCCAAACTTACGAGTTTCCCCCCTTGGCTTAGTTCCAAAGAAGGAGCAGGGGAAGTTTAGGTTGATTCATCACCTTTCCTTTCCCCGCGGTGGATCGGTTAACGACGGGATCTCCAGGGCGGATGCGGCGGTTTCGTATACTTCTTTCGATGTTGCAGTGAGGTTGGTGCAGGCGGCAGGACAGGGCGCGTTTTTAGCTAAGTCTGACATTGAAGCGGCATTTCGGTTGCTGCCGCTTCATCCGGACTGTTTTCACCTGCTGGGTTGCTGTTTGGACGGTGCATTTTATGTTGATATGTGCCTTCCCATGGGTTGTTCCATATCGTGCAGTTATTTTGAAATGTTTGCTTCATTTCTAGAATGGGTAGTTCGCTTGGAGTCTGGGTTTGCTTCGGTCATTTATTATTTGGATGATTTTCTTTTTGTGGGCCCTAGGGACTCTGGGTTGTGCAGCACGTTGCTGCGGGTGTTTCGACAGGTGATGTCTCGTTTTGGTGTACCTATTTCAGAAGAAAAAACTGAGGGCCCGGTAACTGTTTTGTCCTTTTTGGGTATTGAAATAGATACCGTACGGATGATTTTTTGCTTGCCTGATGACAAATTGGCAAGTTTGGTGTCCCAGGTTGACCAGGTCATGGGGTCTAAAAAAGTGACATTAAAGCAGTTACAGTCGTTGTTGGGATTGCTGGTGTTTGCCTGTCGGATAATTCCTATGGGTCGTGTTTTTTCTCGGCGTTTGTCATTAGCCACTAGGGGTATATTGAAATCGGATCATTTCATCCGGGTAACTTCTTGGATGAAAAAGGATTTATTTGTCTGGCATTCGTTTTTGAGTTCATTTAATGGGAGGTCGGTTTGTCAGGACGCTGAGTTGTCTAATATAGATTTGGAATTGTTCACGGATGCAGCTGGGAGTGATGGTTTTGGAGCAATTTTAGGCCGAAGTTGGTGTAGGTCCCCTTGGCCCTCGAATTGGAGGGAGTTAGGTTTTGTACGTAATTTGACGTTATTAGAGTTGTTTCCTATTATAGTTGCTATAGATTTGTGGGGTAGCGTGATGGTGAATAAGCGGATTGTATTCTGGAGAGACAACATGGCGGTTGTGCACGCGGTGAACGGTTTGTCGTCTAGTTCATTGCCGGTATTAGCTTTATTACGATGGTTGGTTTTGAAATGTTTGGAGCTGAATGTGTGGTTTCGGGCGAAACATGTTCCGGGAGTTCATAATGTGATGGCCGATGCTTTGTCTCGTTCACAGATGTCCTGGTTTCGGGAATTGCACGCGGCAGCTTTGGCAGAAGGGGAGTCCCCACCCCTTCACTTATGGGCCCTGGTCGAGGACAACTTATGAGACTGTTGAGAGGTTCTGTGGTGGCAGCGACTTGGAAGAGTCATTGCAGAGCGTGGGATCGGTGGTTGGAGATTGCGGGGGGTAATTTTCCATCACAGGATGGTTGTCACCTTGATATCACCCTTACGAGTTTGGTGCAATTACGTCAGGAGGGTTGCAGTGCGGTCACTGCAGGTAAACATTTAGCAGGGGTGGCCTTTATGTTAAAATTGTGGGGATGTAGAGATGTTACAAAAGAATTTGTCGTTAGGCAGTCTTTGAAAGGGTGGAGAAAAGAGGCGTTTTCCAGGGACACGTGGCGTCCGGTATCCTTTGCGCTCCTGGGTCGGCTTCTATCCGTTTTGTGTGCCGGGATAAATATGAGGTTTCGTTGTTTGGCGCAGCGTTTTCTTTGGCTTTCTTTGCCACATTGCGGGTTAGTGAGCTGGTTCCACCCAGCGTGAACACACGCGGTGGGCTTCTCGGATCTGATTTGGTGGTGTTGGGTGATTCCCTCCGGGTCTGCGTTCGGAGGTCAAAAACAGATACGGCAGGGAGGGGAGCTTGGTTGTCGATTGGGAAGATGGGAGGCCAGGATTGTCTAGTAAGGTTGGTTCAAGAATTTGTGTCTGTCCGGGCGGCCGGGGCTCAATTCTTGATACATCAAGATGGTTCAGCATTGTCGCGCTTTCAATTTGAGGTGGTTTTTAAGGCTGGGCTGAAATACCTGGGGCTGCCACCGGGCGAGTTTGGTACGCATTCGTTTAGGATTGGCGCTGCCACGGATTCAGTGGCTATCATGCGTTTGGGTAGATGGTGTTCGAATAGCTATAAGTCGTATGTGCGACCGGATTTGGTTTTAAAGTGTGATTAATTATGGTGGTCCCTCTGTTAGTTCTTCTTTTTTCCCCCCTTGTGTTGCCCCCCTCCCCTCCCTCTCTTCCCCCCTCCCCTCCTTCCTCGGTTCTTTCCGGGTATCGTGTTATGCTATTCCTGTCTGTATCCTTTCTCTCATTTGACCTGGAATTTAGCTCGACTTCTCTTTTTGTTAGGGTCGCGGCGCCCCCAGGTGTGGATCCTGGGGCACTCATATGTGTATTGGGCGGCGGTCCGAGCAGTACGGAGGCCGTTGAGTCCGAATTTGGGCCTCTCACAGGCCGACGTCCACTGGAGAGGTGTCCAGGGACTACGGTGGGTGCAGTTGCTGCCAGAAGTAGTGGCAGTTCCGAGGCACACTGACGGACCTGTTGTCCTGATCATTAACGCCGGGGGGAATGATATCGGCCAAGTTAAAATGGCCGAGTTGTTATCATTAATTCGGACAGATTTGGCGCGTTTACAGGATCTGTTCGCTCGCTGCGTGGTGGTATGGTCTGAGATAGTGGCGCGGACGGTGTGGCGGGGTGCCAGGAACTTGGCAGCGTTGGAGAGAGTGCGCAGGTTGCTTAATGTGCGGGTGTCGCGGTTCGTTCGCTTGATAGGTGGAGTTGGGCTGCGGCACCAATCCTTGGAAGGGGATAATGCAGATTTGCTGGCGCCGGATGGGGTACACCTCAATGATATTGGGCTCGATATCTTTCTGTTAGATTTGTTGGATGGTGCCGAGAGAGGACTGGCGTTGCTTGGTGGGGGTGGTCGAGGGACTGAGTAGGTTTCTCAGTTCCCCTCCTTGGCGGAAAGTACGGCAAAGAAGACAGAGTTAGCACCCTACATGCCTGATGGAGTACAGGGAGCATCGGCATTTCAGGAGAAGGAGAGAAAAGAAAATATATATATATGTCTTCATGCCGATGGTTGTAAATAATAATAAAGCTGTGGCCACTTCCACATTTCCATAAAGAAGGTGTTGGTGTTTTATTTAAAGAAGGATGGTATAAGGTCCTGGGCAGGTAAGGTGGACAATGGGTCCTTGCAGTCTTGCAGACACTGAAGCGTCTAGGGAGAGTGTCAGGGACTGCGAGGGGTTAAAGAAGGATGGAACGTTTAAATAATGCCCAGGACCAGGATTGGTGAACAAGGGGTAAGAGGGGCCTGGTTAAGGAGATATAAGGCTGGGGTTTGGGGCAGAACGCCCTCTTACCTTCAAGCTGCAGCGGGAGAAACACCCGCCCTCCCTCCCCTTGTGGTGTTGGTTTTGGTTTTAAAAAATTTTCTACGGTTATGTTCTGGTGTTTTTCTGGTTCTTTTGTAGATGTCACAGCTGGCGGAAAGTACGGCAAAGAAGACAGAGTTAGCACCCTACATGCCTGATGGAGTACAGGGAGCATCGGCATTTCAGGAGAAGGAGAGAAAGAAATATATATATGTCTTCATGTCGATGGTTGTAAATAATAATAAAGCTGTGGCCACTTCCACATTTCCATAAAGAAGGTGTTGGTGTTTTATTTAAAGAAGGATGGTATAAGGTCCTGGGCAAATTAGGTGGACAATGGGTCCTTGCAGTCCTGATATCGCCGCGTTTGCAAAAGTCCGAACTATGAGGGTATGTTCACACGAGGTCATTAGGTCATTACGTCCGTAATTGACGGACGTATTTCGGGCGCAAGTACCGGACCGAACACAGTGCGATCATATTTTCAGTGCGAGACAGTTGTCCGGCAGCGAGGCAGGAATTGTATTAATCCGTAGAATAAAGTGAACATGTAGTTATTACTGCACAATAGACGCCGTAAAAACGAAATCCCCCAGAAAATGGTGCATTTGCTGTTTTTTTTTTTGTTGCTAATTTCACCCCACAAATAGTAATAAACTAAAATAAAAAAAACTAAATTGGTCGTGTCATTAAGGAGTCAAATCAAGAGAGGGAGTGGGGGAGGGAAAGACGCCAAGCTGCAGGGTCCAAAGAGGACGAAGGGCATTACTATCTTATAGGGAGCTCTATAGCCCCCCTACCATGTGATCACTGGCCAATCCCTGTAGATCATGATGATGTGATGCCACCCCCCATTTATTTATGCTAAGGGATTATTCCGACGAGCGGGATATACGTCCGTGCAACGCGCGTGATTTTCACGCGCATCACACAGACCTATTGGGGCCGTGCAGACATGTGCGTGATTTTTACGCTGCGTGAGTCCGTTGCGAAAAAGTCACGAGATGTCCGTTCTTTGGGCGTTTTTCACGCATCACGCACCCATTGAAGTAAATGCCACACGGAAGCACTTCCGTGCGGACTGCATTTTTCACGCAAGACTTGTTAAGTCTATGTAAATGAGTTGAGAAAACTTGGCCAAACAAGCACCAACCAGGAAGTGGATTTTCACTTGTTGGGTGTCACGGCACAGGGTGTGGACCCACTGGGCCGTACCGCGTAGCGGGAAAGCAGCTGGCCAACAAGGTACAAAACAATGTCTATAGTTCTGAACGGGTACCTGAGGCAATGTAGACAGTGGCAGGAACACGACTTGGCTTTCACAGCAGGTGACGCCGCGGATGCAGCGGAAGACACGACTTTGCTTTCACAGCAGGTGATGCCGCGGATGCAGTGGAAGACACGACTTGGCTTTCACAGCAGGTGACGCCGCGGATGCAGCGGAAGACACGACTTGGCTTTCACAGCAGGTGACGCCGCGGATGCAGTGGAAGACACGACTTGGCTTTCACAGCAGGTAACGATTGTACGGGATGCAGGGCACAGGCAGCAGGAACGGGTAACACTGGGAACTAGAAAACACTGGGAGACCTTTAGCCAGACAGACTAGGGTATACAATGCCCAGCTAGCTTGCCCAACAGACCCTATGAATGCCCCCACACTATAATGCCCCCACAGTATAATGCCACCACACAGTATAGTGGCCCCCCATAACTGCCCCCACACAGTATAATGCTCCCCATAGCAGCCCCCACACCGTATAATGCCCCTTATAGCTGACCACCACAGAATAATGTTCCCATAGTTGGACCCCTACAGTATAATGCGCCCATTGTTGCCCCTCACACTATAATGCCCCCTAGAGCTGCGCCAACAGTATAATGCCCCTATAGCTGCCCCCACAGTATATTGCCACCCATAGCTGGCCACATAAAGTATAATGCCCCCCTACAGTATAATGCCCCCATCGCTGTCTCATTCAGTATAATGCCCCCTCAGCAGCTGCCATATAACCCCCCCTCCAATACCCAGTATAATGCCCCAATAAGTATGTACCCAATAGAAGACTTATAACATAATTACTTACCTATCCCCGTTCCCACGATGGGTGGAGGATCCTTCTCCTCTGCACTGTGCTGTGAGTGACTCGGCGCAGACAGGCTTAGGGGCCCGGTTGCAGTTGCGACCCCTATAGCTACGCCACAGCCCTCATCTATAAAGAGCGTCTCTCTGGTGGAACCAGCACATCCGTGTATTACATAGAGGGTCAGTATTTGGTTCCCTGGTGGTCTTGGGTAAGGAAAAGGTAAATTGCTGTCTCCTTGGTGGTCTAATAGTTTACCATCCTCCACAGGCTCTAGTGGTGTGTCTGGCCGCTGACGGGAAGCTAAATGCAATATTCACATCGTGATCGAATTCCCTCCCCGCCCACCATCGATCATACAGATCATGGAATAACATTCGCAACCCCTCAAAAACCTTAAAGAGGCTCTGTCACCAGATTTTGCAACCCCTATCTGCTATTGCAGCAGATAGGCGCTGCAATGTAGATTACAGTAACGTTTTTATTTTAAAAAAACGAGCATTTTTGGCCAAGTTATGACCATTTTTGTAGTTATGCAAATGAGGCTTGCAAAAGTCCAAGTGGGTGTGTTTAAAAGTACAAGTCCAAGTGGGCGTGTATTATGTGCGTACATCGGGGCGTTTTTAATACTTTCACTAGCTGGGCGCTCTGATGAGAAGTAACATCCTCTTCTCTTCAGAACGCCCAGCTTGTGACAGTGCAGATCTGTGACGTCACTCACAGGTCCTGCAACGTGACGGCCACATCGGCACCAGAGGCTACAGCTGATTCTGCAGCAGCATCAGCGTTTGCAGGTAAGTCGATCTTACCTGCAAACGCTGATGCTGCTGCAGAATCAGCTGTAGCCTCTGGTGCCGATGTGGCCGTCACGATGCAGGACCTGTGAGTGACGTCACAGGTCTGCACTGTCAGAAGCTGGGCGTTCTGAAGAGAAGAGGATGTTACTTCTCTTCACAGCGCCTAGCTAGTACAAGTATTAAAAACGCCCCGATGTACGCACATAATACACACCCACTTGGACTTGTACTTTTAAACACACCCACTTGGACTTTTGCAAGCCTCATTTGCATAACTACAAAAATGGTCATAACTTGGCCAAAAATGCTCGTTTTTTAAAAATAAAAACGTTACTGTAATCTACATTGCATCGCCGATCTGCTGCAATAGCAGATAGGGGTTGCAAAATCTGGTGACAGAGCCTCTTTAAATAAAAGTCAAGCATACAATATAGTTGGAAGTAAAAGGCTGTGGTGTTCATTATGGGTAACATAAAAATATTAATAAATCTTTATAATCAACTTGAATGAATTAATAAATAAATAATTAAATAAATAATGTCCAATAATGAAACGTCCAATAAACAAGCACTTGTCCACACAGCATTAGCTGCGAGACAACCCACTAACAAACTCCGCGACGGGGATTCTGTCCTTGAACAAGGGAAGGTGGGCGGGAATTCTGTCCTTGAACAACGGAGGGTGGGCGGGAATTCTGTCCTTGAACAAGGGAGGGTGAGCGGGAATTCTGTCCTTGAACAAGGGAGGGTGGGCGGGAATTCTGTCCTTGAACAACGGAGGGTGAGCGGGAATTCTGTCCTTGAACAAGGGAGGGTGAGCGGGAATTCTGTCCTTGAACAAGGGAGGGTGGGCGGGAATTCTGTCCTTGAACAAGGGAGGGTGAGCGGGAATTCTGTCCTTGAACAAGGGAGGGTGGGCGGGAATTCTGTCCTTGAACAAGGGAGGTTGGGCGGGAATTCTGTCCTTGAACAAGGGAGGGTGGGCGGGAATTCTGTCCTTAAACAACGGAGGGTGGGCGGGAATTCTGTCCTTGAACAAGGGAGGGTGGGCGGGGCTGCTTCAAACAGCTTCTTCAGACAATCTGCTGATCGGACCAGACATCCTTTTATCCTCCAGGATTTCCCGCCGCTCAGCTCCTCAAACCAATCCCTGGACTGTTGCCAACATCTGCCTGGTCACAAGGTCAAACCTGAGGAAACTTCTAGAACAAGGTAAATACCGTAAAGCCACACCCCAAAGAAGGGGTGTGAGAAGACACCAAAAGACAAAATAGGGGGAAAAGCAGAATATAGGAAAAACAAGGGAACAGAATAAGGGAAAAGAAAGAAGAAAAAAGGGTAAAAGGGGGTGCGAAGTGATCCCATGTGTCCCCCACGCTATTCGCTCTAAAGGGGGGCCTCTCATTAGGTTTAATAAGGGGCCGCCAGGCTCCCCTGAGTCCGGACTATCACGTGTACACATTTTGTAGCAAGATTTTTTTATTGATAAAATGTACGTCTTATAGTGTAAAAAATATAATTATATTTTTCATAAATCTGAATTTTGCTACAAAAACATTGAGACGTTCTTATTCCTCCAGGTTCATGAGGACAGATCTATGGAAGACTCAGGATTATTATTATTATTATTATTGACAGTAATAAAGACAAAAACAGGTTTCAGGTGGTAGAAAATGACTTTACTAAACCGTTTTATAAGCCAACAAACAATGACCATGAGGATAGTAAACAGTCCGCTGCTTCTCTCTCCTTGTGGTAAGATGATATTTGGGAGAAAGGTTGGAGGTGGTGGATGTCTCGGCACTTGGTTGTATAACCGGAGCTTCTGCAGTTTGAGATATTCCTGCTCGGCTGTGACGTGCCATTTATCCTCGCTGTAGAATCCGCTGGTTATAAACGGATCTTGTAGATCTTTCTCCCTGATGTAAGTTGTTTTTTGGAGAAAGCTTGGAGCTGGTAGATTTCGTGGCATTTCTAGAGCCTTTGCAGTTTGAGATGTTCCTGCTCGGCTGTGACGTGCCATTCCACCTCGCTGTAGAGTCCGCTGGTCATAAACGGATCTTGTAGATCTTTCTCCCTGATGTAAGTTGTTTTTTGGAGAAAGGTTGGAGCTGGTAGATTTCGTGGCATTTCCAGAGCCTTTGCAGTTTGAGATGTTCCTGCTCGGCTGTGACTTGTTATTCCACCTCGCTGTAGAGTCCGCTGGTCATAAACGGTTCTTGTAGCTCTTTCTCCCTGATGTAAGATGATATTTGGGAGAAAGGTTGGAGCTGGTGGATTGGTCGCCATCTCTGGAGTTAAGCAGTTTAGGATGTTCCCAGAGAAGTTCCTGCTCGGCTGTGACGTGCCATTCCACCTCATCTGTATTGTCCATTGTTTATAAATGGTTCTTCTCGCTCTTGGAGATGGTGAAGCTTTTCCAGGTAATTGTTATAGATAGACTCTAAGAAAAGAAACAAATATCCACATTATAAACCCCATGATTGTAGAGATGAATAATAATGTTATTACGAGGTCAGGTATACGAGGTGATAATGAGGTGACGTCTACTGACCTGCATATTCTGATAATAGCTCAATACATTCACCAGAATGAGGACCAACATCGACCACTCTATGATCTTTGATGTCATTTCACTGATCTGTTAAAAAAATATCAAAATTAATATAGAAAAAATTGCGCAAAACAAGAACTTTCCGCCCCAGCCGAGGTTTTGCCGCATTAATGTTTATTACATGGAGTCATGTGACTGACGGCGATGCCAAAATGGACCTGACCCATTGTCATATGACACCATATCCATTACATTGCGGACGTCACGATCACCATGGTGCTGAGAACGAGCACAAAGATTATAGGTCCAATTGTTTTCCTATAGAACGGCATCTAGGGGTACAAATAAAATCTATACAATAATCCAGAATAATCTCATTAATACCGGATTAAAGGAATTTTACATCGACTGGTTTGTACCAGCAGCTCAGCATGTCAATAACTTGATATTATGTATGAGATATACTGTACATACCTTTACACACTGATCTCCAGCGCACAGGTGGGTGTATACGGATACCTTATTTCCAATGACTGGTAATTTATTATATAGGAAAATAAAGTTTCTTATGTTTAGTAAGTGTCTTATAGGATTTACTACACTTTTATGTAAGATAAATGTTAATATAATACATATATAGCAATGACAGTACCGCTGCTTTCTATTCAGCATCTTCCTGCAAGAAGCTGAACAATGTTACCAGATGACGCTGTGTTACACCAGCATGTCGCCATCTGACGGCAGAGATCAGAAAATGAAGGGAAATGATCACCTCAGGATCTGAAGTTTTCTACATGTGAACCTAAAGACAAGGACGGTTGGATTCCATTCAAATATTATTTAAGAAAGGATACATGAAACCACTAAGGTCACGGCCATTATGCAGGACGCCAGTCTGAAATGGCTGATGAAGTTTCGGCTTTCGGACAATTTGTAGAGTAGTATGGACTGCCAAAGGTTGTAAAGGCTGCCAAACCCGAATGCAATGCAAGCATTAATCCGGTGAGTTATTGGATAATAGTAGGTCTAGAAAACAAGCAGACAGAGGTTAGAGCAAATCTTATGGAACTAATCACTAATTTACCCTCAGAACTTCCCAATAAATCCTAATTAACGTGTTCTGATATAATAACCCCAGAGACATAATGGATATAGAGGGGGGTCTCCTGCTTCCCTATTAGACAGAGCAGAAAGCCACTAACAAAAAATGGCTTCTGCTCTTGGGGGATTGAGGACACACATCTATTACATGGCCGTCCATTCATTCTAATAAGCCATGTAATACCACTTTAGTGTGTGGCCACTCGGTGATAACCGCTGATCATGATCACCAGGGCTTCAGCTGCCGGACCTACAGTAATTAGCTAATTGCCAGCGGGTCCCTATTTAGTGAAGATGGGACAACCCTATTAACGTAAAACATTTATTAACTAACCGAGAATGTAGCCATCATGGCTGTCCCGACGCATGATGACCATCCAATTGCCAGGAGGATCTTTTGAACCAAGGCCTGACGATCCCCAAAGGCTTCAGCATGGAGCATGATGTACTTATAGTGTAGAAACGTCAGGCCCAGAGCTGAAAAAGAGCAAATGAGCCGAATTAATCCTGTACCACGTGTAAAACAACCTAATAACATCTATGAAACGCGGACCAAACGCTAAACCAACAAGAAACCTTCAATAATGGACGGGAACATTTATCTGCATCGTCTAATCCGGACAATTATTATCAGTTGAAATTAACAAAACTTTATTTTTATTTTTTAGAAAATTTTGATTACTACTGCAGGCTGAGATGGGGGCAGGGTGCGACTGATGCCAAGTCTGAGTCATGTCTGACAGTCTGGTTGCTAGGGATACACTACCTAACAACCACAGTCTTGTCCAGCAATGAGTCCCTAGCAACCGGCCTGCATCTCTCACTGACGTAGTAATCACATTTTTGTAAAAAATAAATGTAGGTTTGACCCCAGAGTAATATAATCAGATATAAGACTTTTTATAATAACCCGCCATCCCCCAGAAGTAAGAGCATATTATAATCACTTCCGTGATATTTACTTACAGGCAATGGCCATTCCTATGAATCCTATTCTAAACAGGATATTTTCGGGAAAGAAATTTCCCGTTTCACTGTAAAAGAAAAAGAAAAACGCTCAATGTTAAATAATATAGAAAAATTGTCAGAAATGTTTTATCTTAATAATCAGCAGTCAGATAATAATCTATAGGACTGAGGAGATGCGTTTCTCTGTCCTCTTGCGGCCCCTCTGGGTAATGGAAGCCATTTTGTTAATTAGATAATTTCCTCCTTATTTAAGTAATTACCTTATACATTCCCAAACTATAAAAGTCGTGTAATTCTCCATCTTACCTGATGTACATCAGTGGAGGGGCATGGCTGTTGATAACAGTCAGTGTGTAGCTACCAGAGAGCCAGGCCACACACCAAAAGGCCAAGAAGATGGTGAAGAATCCCAGTCCATTGATTTCCATAATAATGAAAAGTCGCCAATCAATTAGAAAATCGCGCTCTGTGTCAATTCACAGAAAGTAAGACCGCGCAGCTGTCAGGGGAATATTTATAACCTCTCATTATCTCTCTGTGACATCATAGCTCCGTGATGTCATCATGATGTCACAGTAAGGTCAGTTCTGCTCTGGAGCTGCCATGGTTTAGTATCAGCTATGAACTTATATCTGCTATGGGCTTCGCAGACCCCAGAACACAAGTCATTGATGTAGTGACATTTTAGCGTCTTTTTTCACAGAGGTCAATGTAAGGTCATCTGTTATACTGTGCTAATAAAAAGTATTTACCCCCTCCATTGATTTTTCCATGTTGTTTTGGGTGATGGCATTGTATCACAGGGGATTAAATTAGGTAAAACAAGACTGACAGGACCAATGATGGCATCACCCCCATATAACACAACCTCTAAAATTTATATGAAATAACTGAGACCCAGACCAAGATGTGGGGTAAAGTGGGGTCGGCCACAGCTTTTATTATTAATAATAAATTTGAGGACGTTGTCCGCTGGTTGGATAAACACATTGCAAGATAAACATGTCACCCTGGGTGCCAGAACATTGCAGGCGCCATCGGCATGCTCCAGTTGTTTCCGGGTGATTTCACGCACAGTAGAGACAAGATCCTCCTAGAACCGCCGCTGTGACATCTGGAACAGAACAAAATGATCAAAACAGGATGAACATAAAAACTCTGAAACAATTATCAACAAAATGACATTTAAGGCTATGTTCACACGCAAACTCAAAAACGTATGAAAATACGGAGCTGTTTTCAGGCGAAAATAACTCCTGATTTTCAGACTTTTTTTAACAACTCGCGTTTTTCGCGGCGTTCTTTACGGACGTTTTTGGAGCTGTTTTTCAATGGTGTCAATGAAAAACACCTTCACACGTCCCAAGAAATGACCTGCACTTCTTTTGACGAGCCGTCATTTTACGCGCCGTATTTTGACAGCGACGCGTAAAATAAAGGCTTGTGGGAACAGAACATCGTAATTCCCATTGAAAGCAATGGGCAGATGTTTGTAGGCGTATTATGGGTGTTTTTTAATGCGTAATTCGAGGCTTAAAACTCCCGAATTACGTCTGAAACCACTGCGTGTGAACATACCCTAACTCCTTAACAAGATTCCTCATACATGTACTTGGCAGTCGTTAAGGGAAAGTATGGAGCGGGATCACGGGCTGAGCTCGCTCCATACTTAGCGGGTATTCGCTGTGTAATATAGCCAACACCTCACTGCAACGGACAGAATCAAAAATCACTTTGAGTCTTCCCGTTTAACCCCTTAGATGCCACAGTCAATCACGACCGCAGCATCTAAAGCATTAGTATGAGAGGGGCGACCCCCACCGACGTGCCCTTGTGCCCCCACGATGCTATAGCGGGATGCCGATGGTTATCATGGCAGCCCGGGGGCGTAATGAAGGGTCTGCCATCTTTGTTCTCCGGCAGGGCTTCATAGGTGGCTGTAAAAATCATGATATACTGTAGTACGTTAGTATTGCAGTGGATCGTTTGAGCAATCCAATAATCGCTGGTTCAAGTCCACTAGGGGGACTTCTAAACTGAATTTTAAAAAGGAAAATAAAGTTTTTTACAAGTATCCCAAAAATAATATTTACATTTCTAAAAAATTCCCTCTTCCCATTTTTTCCCTAAAGTAATGTTAAACAACATATAAGTTAGCATAACTGATATCGCCGCGTTTGCAAAAGTCCGAACTATTACAATCTGATGTTATCTAACCCACTCGCTGAACACCGTAAAAAAAACAATAAAAATGTTTAAAACACCCAAATTGCTGTTTTTTGGTCACGTTAGTTTCCCCAAAAAATAGAATAAAACCTAGTCAAAAAGTCGCACCCCAAAATGGTAACAACAAAAGCTCGCCTCGCAAAAAATAAGCCCTCACATCGCTCAATCAACGGAAACATAAAAAAGTTATGGCTCTCAGAATTTGGTGACACAAAACAAATTTTTTTAACAAATAGTTTTACAAAGTGGTAAAACATGAAAAAAATATAAAGTCGATATCACCGTAATCGTATTAATCCGTAGAATAAAGTGAACATGTAGTTATTACTGCACAATAGACGCCGTAAAAACAAAATCCCCCAGAAAATGGCGCATTTGCTTTTTTTTTTTTTTTGCTAATTTCACCCCACAAATAGTAATAAACGAAAATAAAAAAAAATAAATTGGTCGTGTCATTAAGGAGTCAAATCAAGAGAGGGAGTGGGGGAGGGAAAGACGCCAAGCTGCAGGGTCCAAAGAGGACGAAGGGCATTACTATCTTATAGGGAGCTCTATAGCCCCCCTACCATGTGATCACTGGCCAATCCCTGTAGATCAGGATGATGTGATGCCACCCCCCATTTATTTATTCTTAAAGTGACCCCGCCAGTCAAAGCTCCCAACCGTATGCCCCTGGGGAACTGAGAAGCTGTATACAGTGATCTGCATGTAATATAATTATTAACCCCTTGATGTTGCAACCAATTTTGTCGATTAAGCTGCAAATAATTTTTTCCGCTTTTGTCTTCCTTCATTGTGACCATTTTGCAGTACATTTAAATTAGCATTTAAAGGAGCACTCCACTTTATTGTTTTATTGCACCCTCCATTTGTACATTGGTGTTTCACTGGAGTGCTGTGTGTAGAAATACTTACCGATCCCCGAATCCTGTCGTTTTCCGGGTCCATTCTGACCTGGTCTAGAATCACTGCTGTTCAGAATTCCTGGAAGTCAATGCATTCCTATGGAGCCTCGTTCTGGCCTCGTTGTGGCCTCGTTCTGGCTCCCATAGGAATGCATTGAGAGCCTGAGTTCCGGTTTATTCAAAAGCACAGTAACTTCAGACAAGTCTGGGGGAAGGTCACGTGAGCGGCGTTGGACCCGAAAAATACAAGATGCGGGGATCGGTAAGTATTTTGCTCACAGCACCCCACTGAAACACCAATGTACAAATGGAGGGTGCAATAAAAAAATAAAGTGGAGTGCTCCAATAATTTATCTTTATTTTTATTGTTTTTTGAAGTTTTTTAAGCCCTTCATCATTCACCATAAATAAGATGTTATTGTTCGCGTCAGAAAACTGTTATAGGAGTCAGTAGCTGTCACTGTTATAGGGGTCAGTAGCTGTCACTATTATTGGGGTCAGTAGCTGTCACTGTTATTGGGGTCAGTAGCTGTCACTATTATTGGGATCAGTAGCTGTCACTATTATTGGGGTCAGTAGCTGTCACTATTATTGGGGTCAGTAGCTGTCACTATTATTGGGGTCAGTAGCTGTCACTATTATTGGGGTCAGTAGCTGTCACTATTATTGGGGTCAGTAGCTGTCACTATTATTGGGGTCAGTAGCTGTCACTATTATTGGGGGTTGCAGCTGTCACTATTATCGGGGTCAGTAGCTGTCACTATTATTGGTGTCAGTAGCTGTCACTATTATTGGGGTCAGTAGCTGTCACTGTTATTGGGGTCAGTAGCTGTCACTGTTATTGGGGTCAGTAGCTGTTACTATTATTGGGGTCAGTAGCTGTCACTATTATTGGAGTCAGTAGCTGTCACTATTATTGGGGTCAGTAGTTGTCACTATTATTGGAGTCAGTAGCTGTCACTATTATTGGGGTCAGTAGCTGTCACTGTTATAGGGGTCAGTAGCTGTCACTGTTATTGGGGTCAGTAGCTGTCACTATTATTGGGATCAGTAGCTGTCACTATTATTGGGGTCAGTAGCTGTCACTATTATTGGGGTCAGTAGCTGTCACTATTATTGGGGTCAGTAGCTGTCACTATTATTGGGGTCAGTAGCTGTCACTATTATTGGGGTCAGTAGCTGTCACTATTATTGGGGTCAGTAGCTGTCACTATTATTGGGGTCAGTAGCTGTCACTATTATTGGGGTCAGTAGCTGTCACTATTATTGGGGTCAGTAGCTGTCACTATTATTGGGGTCAGTAGCTGTCACTATTATCGGGGTCAGTAGCTGTCACTATTATTGGGGTCAGTAGCTGTCACTATTATTGGGGTCAGTAGCTGTCACTATTATTGAGTCAGTAGCTGCCACTATTATTGGGGTCAGTAGCTGTCACTATTATTGGGATCAGTAGCTGTCACTATTATTGGGTTCAAAAGCTGTCACTATTATTGGGGTCAGTAGCTGTCACTATTATTGGGGTCAGTAGCTGTCACTGTTATTGGGGTCAGTAGCTGTCACTATTATTGGGGTCAGTAGCTGTCACTATTATTGGGGTCAGTAGCTGTCACTATTATTGGGGTCAGTAGCTGTCACTATTATTGGGGTCAGTAGCTGTCACTATTATTGGGGTCAGTAGCTGTCACTATTATTGGGGGTTGCAGCTGTCACTATTATCGGGGTCAGTAGCTGTCACTATTATTGGTGTCAGTAGCTGTCACTATTATTGGGGTCAGTAGCTGTCACTGTTATTGGGGTCAGTAGCTGTCACTGTTATTGGGGTCAGTAGCTGTTACTATTATTGGGGTCAGTAGCTGTCACTATTATTGGAGTCAGTAGCTGTCACTATTATTGGGGTCAGTAGTTGTCACTATTATTGGGGTCAGTAGCTGTCACTATTATTGGGGTCAGTAGCTGTCACTGTTATTGGGGTCAGTAGCAGTCACTGTTATTGGGGTCAGTAGCTGTCACTATTATTGGAGTCAGTAGCTGTCACTATTATTGGGGTCAGTAGTTGTCACTATTATTGGGGTCAGTAGCTGTCACTATAATGGTGGCAGTAGCTGTTACCTCTAGAGGATCTGGCTGTTACTGCATGGTGGGCTATGGTTGTCACTTATCAGACCCTCCAATCTACCTACCAACTCTCATCTTTTGAATTGGTTGCTATGGTTACTTCTGGGAAGATGTGGAGTCGAAAAATTAGCAGTTTTCCCCCCATTCTTTTCGGATTGGGGCAGCGACAGAGGCGGTGGCATGGGGATTGGGTGAGGAAGTGGTAAAGCGGATAGGTCGATGGGATTCCCGCCGTTTCCAGCTGTATGTGCGCCCTCAGTTTATATCAGGGGTCTCAAACTCGGCCGGGTAAGTGGGCCGCATATAGAAAAAATGGGAAGTTGACGGGCCGCATTACTTTCAAATTTGATACAATACTAAATTATTGTTAATCAATTAGTTATTTGAACTACTATAACACTATATTACTAGAATAATAATACTACATTACTATAATAATAGCGCTAGGTTTAAAATTTGAGATATTTCTCCACGTGCTTATTTCAACAATCCAACTTTCCAGTTTAAGTGTCGCTAAATGCAGTCCGGCGGCTCAGTTAGCACACATGTCAAGATTGGGCAGCCCCTTTTTAGATAGTGCCGCAGTGCCCTCTGTGGATGCTGCCACAGTGCCCTCTGTGGATGCTGCCGCAGTACCCTCTGTGGATAATGCAACACACAGTGCCCTCTGTAGATAAGGCCACAGTGCCCTCTGTAGATAAAGCCACAGTGCCCTCTGTAGATAAGGCCACAGTGCCCTCTGTAGATAAGGCCACAGTGCCCTCTGTAGATAAGGCCACAGTGCCCTCTGTAGATAAGGCCACAGTGCCCTCTGTAGATAAGGCCACTGTGCCCTCTGTAGATAAGGCCACAGTGCCCTCTGTAGATAATGCAACACACCCCTAGATAATGCCAGTGTCCTCTTCAGATACTGTCACACACCCACTTGTAGATAACGCCACAGTGCCCTCCCTAGAGGCTGCCACAGTGCCCTCTGTAGAGGCTGCCACAGTGTCCTCTGTAGAGGGTGCCCTATGTTGAGGCTGCCACAGTGCCCTCTGTAGAGGCTGCCACAGTGCCCTCTGTAGAGGCTGCCACAGTGCCCTCTGTAGAGGCTGCCCCAGTGCCCTCTGTAGAGGCTGCCACAGTGCCCTCTGTAGAGGCTGCCACAGTGCCCTCTGTAGAGGCTGCCCCAGTGCCCTGTGTAGAGGCTGCCACAGAGCCCTCTGTAGAGGCTGCCCCAGAGCCCTCTGTAGAGGCTGCCCCAGTGCCCTCTGTAGAGGCTGCCTGAGTTCCCTCTGTAGAGGCTGCCCCAGTGCCCTCTGTAGAGGCTGCCCCAGGGCCCTCTGTAGAGGCTGCCCCAGTGATGTCAGGGGCTTGCCCAGAGCTGTAGTCCCAGGCAAAGCGCTAGTAGGCTCTTCCTGGGACTCCAGCTGTGCTCCTGACATCACTGGGACTCCTGCTCTGGGGAAGCCCCTGACATCATTGTCGATGTATGGACAGCGATGCCAGAGGCTTCCCCAGAGTCCCGGAGCAGAGCCGATAATAGCGCTCTGCTCGGGACTCCGCTCTGGGGAAGACCCTGACACACTGTCCATATATGGGCAGCGATGTCAGGGAATTCCACAGAGTCCCGGAGCAGAGCCGACACCAGCGCTCTGCTCGGGACTCCGGCTCTGGGGAAGCCCCAGACATTGCTGTTCATATGTGGACAGCGATGTCAGGGAATTCCACAGAGTCCCGGAGCAGAGCTGACACCAGCGCTCTGCTCGGGACTCCGGCTCTGGGGAAGCCCCAGACATCGCTGTTCATATGTGGACAGCGATGTCAGGGAATTCCACAGAGTCCAGGAGCAGAGCCGACACCAGCGCTCTGCTCGGGACTCAGGCTCTGGGGAAGCCCCAGACATCGCTGTTCATATGTGGACAGCGATGTCAGGGAATTCCACAGAGTCCAGGAGCAGAGCCGACACCAGCGCTCTGCTCCGCTCTGGGCAAGACCCTGACACACTGTCCATATATGGGCAGCGATGTCAGGGAATTCCACAGAGTCCCGGAGCAGAGCCGACACCAGCGCTCTGCTCGGGACTCCGGCTCTGGGGAAGCCCCAGACATCGCTGTTCATATGTGGACAGCGATGTCAGGGAATTCCACAGAGTCCAGGAGCAGAGCCGACACCAGCGCTCTCCTCCGCTCTGGGCAAGACCCTGACACACTGTCCATATATGGGCAGCGATGTCAGGGAATTCCACAGAGTCCCGGAGCAGAGCCGACACCAGCGCACTTCTCGGGACTCCGGCTCTGGGGAAGCCCCAGACATTGCTGTTCATATGTGGACAGCGATGTCAGGGAATTCCACAGAGTCCCGGAGCAGAGCTGACACCAGCGCTCTGCTCGGGACTCCGGCTCTGGGGAAGCCCCAGACATCGCTGTTCATATGTGGACAGCGATGTCAGGGAATTCCACAGAGTCCAGGAGCAGAGCCGACACCAGCGCTCTGCTCGGGACTCAGGCTCTGGGGAAGCCCCAGACATCGCTGTTCATATGTGGACAGCAATGTCAGGGAATTCCACAGAGTCCAGGAGCAGAGCCGACACCAGCGCTCTGCTCCGCTCTGGGCAAGACCCTGACACACTGTCCATATATGGGCAGCGATGTCAGGGAATTCCACATAGTCCCGGAGCAGAGCCGACACCAGCGCTCTTCTCGGGACTCCGGCTCTGGGGAAGCCCCAGACATCGCTGTTCATATGTGGACAGCGATGTCAGGGAATTCCACAGAGTCCCGGAGCAGAGCCGACACCAGCGCTCTGCTCGGGACTCCGGCTCTGGGGAAGCCCCAGACATCGCTGTTCATATGTGGACAGTGATGTCAGGGAATTCCACAGAGTCCAGGAGCAGAGCCGACACCAGCGCTCTGCTCCGCTCTGGGCAAGACCCTGACACACTGTCCATATATGGGCAGCGATGTCAGGGAATACCACAGAGTCCCGGAGCAGAGCCGACACCAGCGCTCTGCTCGGGACTCCGGCTCTGGGGAAGCCCCAGACATCGCTGTTCATATGTGGACAGCGATGTCAGGGAATTCCACAGAGTCCCGGAGCAGAGCCGACACCAGCGCTCTGCTCGGGACTCTGGCTCTGGGGAAGCCCCAGACATCGCTGTTCATATGTGGACAGCGATGTCAGGGAATTCCACAGAGTCCCGGAGCAGAGCCGACACCAGCGCTCTGCTCGGGACTCCGGCTCTGGGGAAGCCCCAGACATCGCTGTTCATATGTGAACAGCGATGTCAGGGAATTCCAGAGTCTCGGAGCAGAGCCTATACTAGCGGCTCTGTGTCCCGCGGGCCGCAGATGACAGCCCCAGGGGCCGCATGCAGCCCGCGGGCCGCGTGCTTGAGACCCCTGGTTTATATGATAGTCCAGTCGTAATCCCTCCTTCTCTACACTCCCTCCTGCTCCCCTCGTCGCTTTTTCTCTCCTCCTCCATGTTTCGCTTGCATCCTTACTCGTTTTGTTAATCAGTGGTTTTATTTTTCAGGACCCGCGGGCCGATTGGTGTGGATCGTCGGGCATTCCTACGTTCATTGGGGGGCGGAGCGGGCGGATGTTCGTCCGGACGGGCGGCAGTTGGGTTTTCGGCGGGAGGATGTAGTCGTGCGGTGGCTTGGGAGTAGGGGGATGCTGTGGAGTCGGGTGTTGCCGGACGTGCATCGGTTTGCACTGATGGACAGGGCCCCGGATGTCTTGGTGTTACATGTCGGGGGTAACGATTTGGGTAGTCGTCCTTTTCGTGAGTTGATCAGGGATATAAAATACGATCTACTCAGGTTATGGTCCGTTTTCCCGCGTATTAAGGTGGTGTGGTCAGAGATTGTCCCGCGGAAGTTTTGGCGGCATGCATGATCGGTGCCGCGGTTAAATAAAGCCAGGGTAAAGGTTAATCGGGCAGTTTCGGGTTTCGTGGTGAGAAACGGGGGGGTCTTCGTGCGTCATATGACTTCGAGGATGGCCAGGGTAATTATTAGCTAGGTGATGGTGTGCACCTGACGGCCGTGGGGATTGACCTGTGGACTCTGCGCCTGCAGGAAGGTATCGAAAAGGCCCTCTTGTTGGGTGGGGGCTTGCATACTTAAAGGTGTCTAAGTATGTTCGTGTGGCGGATTGGGGGTCCTTGGAGTTGGTGGTAAATTACTGTGGGGGGGGGATTCATAGGGGGTATGGTCCCTCCCCAATTTATTATGGTTGGTAGTCTGGTCAATTTGGGCTCCTGCTGGGTGGTGTCCCGAGGAGTGGTCAATTTGGGCTCCCGCTGGGTGGAGTCCCGGGGAGTGGTTGCGGTTGAGGTCAGCCAACTGCAGGTATAACGGTGCCCCTGAGCTAGTAGGGTGATGGCTGGGAGTAAAATACTATGCAGGTGGGCTGTTTCGTGACAGACTTTTGTAGCTCCAAGGACTCCCCTTCCATTGTTATTATTATTTGTAAATTGTTGTTCTTGATGTTTGTTTGTAAATAAAATGGCTGCTGTGGCCAAATTTATCCAACCCAAGTGTCTGAGTCTTATTAGAGGGACAGGGGGTTTGGGAAAAGGTATGGCCATTAATGGGGAAGGTGAGTAGATGAAGCCACTTCCCCCCGGTAGGAGTGTACGCACTCTACAGTCCCCTGATCAAGTACAGGCTGGACCCGGCAGAATGCCATAGGGGGAGGCCACCATGATCAGGGATGTAGGAAGGGAAGGAGTTAAGGAGTTAGGGGTGTGGTTAGGAGGGGGCGTATGTGAGTGGGGCGAGGTCAGGTTACTTAAGGGTAGGAGAGAGGAAGGACGCCGCCATCTTTAGTTAACAGCACAGGGAAGCTTGTCCCACCCTCCCTCCCAAAATGTTGTGTTCGTCTGTGTTGGTTATTTTGGTATTTCGCTTTGTTGCTCG